>NC_134356.1:637704211-637789211 GCF_048569485.1 Anomaloglossus baeobatrachus | reverse complement strand
TTTGTAATGATATATAACGGGAGGGTATCTCCTATGTGTTGCTGCTTTATGTAATTCCTTATTTAACATGTCTGCATTAGAGGAAATTCATTACTATTAGTTGTTACACAGTAGAAGCCATCACACATTTTTGATCATTGCTATTGTCTTTTCAGCAGAAGTACATAAATATTATTGCTGGATTTTCTCTGTCTTCTTGCAGATTTCCAATGAGCCCTGCGGTTGGGGAACAATCCATGTCAAGCTCACCTGGTAGGGTCCTAGGTAGACAACAGCTGTCCACCCTCCCAAGCAGCACCATTCCTAAAGTAGGAGGCTCACCTACTGAAACAGAATTAAAGCCTGAAGAAAGGAGGTGAGAAATCAAAACAAAAATATCTTAGAGGGGTTTACATGATATCCTCTAAATAGATCATCAATATCAAATCAGGGGGCGTCCGACATCCAGTACTTCAACCGATCAGCTGATTTGTTTAGGAGCTGATCTGTAGTGTCCTGCTCCTTAGGCTACATTCACACGACCGTCCTGTCTATGCGGTCCACAAAAAAACGGTCCTGTTTTCTTCATCGTTCCTTATGGGAGACCCAGACCATGGGTGTATAGCTTCTGCCTCCGGAGGACACAAAGTACTACACTAAAAAGTGTAGCTCCTCCCTCCGAGCATATACACCCCCTGGATGACCACATCTAGCCAGTTCAATGCTTTGTGTTCAGGAGGTCACACACAGATGCATTCTCATATGATTTTTTGATTTCAAAGAGTTGGAAGAAAAGCGGGTCCAAGCTGGACTCCCGGCATGTCCCTTCTCACCCCACTGTGTCGGCGGTGCTGTTAAGGTTGATTTACAAGGCTGGCGCCTTACATGCCACGCTCCTTCACCATCCCTCGGGCTCTGGCTTGAAGTGGGAGCCAGCACGGTTCTCTCTGCTTTGCAGGAGACCGGTCTCCATCCGCAGCCCTTTCAGGACCCTGCCGGACGGAGCGCTCACCCCTCAGGGACCTGGCCCTGCGTCTCATAAGCTAAGTATTGAGACGTTATTGAAGGGTCCCTTGTGTATTTATTGTGGGGAGAGTGTGTTATTTCACTGTGCTGTGATTTCCGGCCGGTTCTCTGGTTTTCTCCTGAGAACCGCGCCGAGGGTGCCTGCTCGTCGGCCGCATGAGAAAATTTAGGCCCCGGCTTCGGCTGCGGCCTAGTTTCGTTTTCACTGCCCCTGCATGTCAGTCATGCAGAGGGACAGTGCGGCACCGCCCACCGGCCGTTCAGCACAGGGGAGGACACTCCTCTCTGAGGAGATGTTTCCCTCCCCTGTATTTCTCCTTGGCCCTCCGGTTCCCGCTCTTGGACTAAACCCCGCCCCCCCTCCTCACTCCGGCGCCATTTTATCAGCGTTCACACACTGATCGGCGCTGGCTGCTGCAGCTCTGCATCTGTCTGGGGGTCCAAGCTGTGGAATCCGGAGGGCACACAAAACGGTCTGGTAAGCCACAACCTCTGGTTGTGGACTTCTTATACACTCTCTGGGGGTCATTCTGAAGGAGTGTGTTCTTTACTGCAGAGCCTCCACCTCAGCAGCATGTCTCACACTAGGAGCAAGGCTGCAAGGCTTTACTCTATATGCACTGCATGTAAGCTCATACTGCCTGAACCGAGCACATATCCACATTGTGATGCCTGCTCTAACATGGTGGTGCCTCAGCCTGGAGTCTCCCCAGGGGTCCCTCCGGCTGCTCTAGCCCCGGTGGCTGAACCCCCGGCTTGGGTAGCATCGTTTTCTAAAGCTATCTCCCAGTCCTTTGCCGACTCCATGGGACAGCTGTCCCGGACTCTGCTGACCATGCATCAGCCCCCTTCTCAGGGCGTCTCTGCTGCTCCGGCTCGCTCTGCAGAGCTCACAGAGGATTTTTCATCTGTTCCTGGACCCCGTCCTCCTAAACGGAGACGCAGGGACTCTTCTCCTTCCTCGTCCCACGGCTCTGATTCACGAGCTGAATGGCAGGGCGAGGAGGATGCCTTTACTGTGGGCTCGGACGCTACCTCTATGTACCCCATTGATCTATCTGAAGGTGATGCGGATGTTAGTGACTTGATTGCGTCCATTAATTCCGTACTGGACCTCAATCCACCAGTGTCAAAGGAACAAGCCTCTCTGGTAGAAAAACACCAGTTTACCTCACCTAAGAGAGCAAGGAGTATGTTTTTTAACCACTCCAGTTTTCAGGCCACTGTGACCAAGCCCAGGGCCTGTCCTGACAAACGCTTCCCAAAGCGTAGTTCTGATGACCGTTTTCCCTTTCCACCAGAGGTGGTCAAGGAGTGGGCTCATTCACCGAAGGTAGATCCTTCGGTGTCTAGAATCTCAGCCCGGACAGTTGTATCTGTGGCCGGTGGCACCTCACTTAAGGATCCTACTGACCGCCAGGTTGACCTTCTGGCCAAATCTGTATATGAGGCGGCAGGGGCCTCGTTCTCCCCGTCCTTTGCAGCAGTGTGGGCTCTTAAGGCCGTCTCTGCTTCTCTGCAAGAGATGCATTCCCTCACCAGTGACTCTATGCCCGAAATGGTTGCCTTAACTTCCCAGGCTTCGGCCTTTTCATCCTATGCTATGTCTGCCATTCTGGAGGCTTCTCACCGCACGGCGGTGGCTTCCGCTAATTCCCTCGCGATACGCAGGATCTTGTGGCTTCGAGAGTGGAAAGCAGACGCTTCTTCCAAGAAGTACCTTGCTGGGCTCCCCTTTGCTGGGTCCCGGCTGTTCGGTGAACAACTGGATGAAATTATTAAGGAAGCTACTGGCGGGAAGAGTACTTCCTTGCCACAGACTAAAACCAGGAAACCTGTCCAGGGCAGGAACCAGTCGAAGTTTCGTTCCTTTCGTTCCTCTAACTGGTCATCCTCTAAGCCCTCAGCCTCGTCCACTAACTCAGCCAAGGATCGAAAACCTAGCTGGCGCACGAAGCCGCGTCCTCAGAAGAGCGGAGGAGCCGCTGCCACTAAGGCAGCCTTCTCTTGACTATCTGGCTGCGCCAGCAACGTCCTTGGTCGGTAGCAGGCTCTCCCACTTTGGCGACGTGTGGTTTCAACACGTCTCCGATCAGTGGGTGCGGGATATCATCTCCCACGGCTACAGGATAGAGTTCTCTTCCAGCCCGCCAAACAGATTTTTTTTCTGTCAACTCCCCCCTGCTCCAAGGCCGCCGCCTTCTCTCAGGCCGTGGCATCCTTGCAGGCCAACGGAGTAATTGTACCGGTTCCCGCCAGGGAACGGTTCAGAGGTTTCTACTCAAATCTCTTCCTAGTCCCCAAAAAGGACGGTTCCTTCCGGCCCATCCTGGATCTCAAGCTTCTCAACAAGCATGTTCAGGTGCGGCATTTTCGCATGGAGTCTCTGCGATCAGTCATTGCCTCAATGACCCAAGGAGATTTCCTGGCATCCATCGACATCAGAGATGCTTATCTGCATGTGCCAATTGCAGTTTCACACCAGCGTTGGCTACGTTTTGCAATCGGAGAGGAACATTTCCAATTCGTGGCTCTCCCCTTCGGGTTAGCCACGGCCCCTCGTGTATTCACCAAGGTCATGGCAGCAATGGTTGCGGTTCTGCACCTCCAGGGGTTGGCAGTGATTCCTTACCTGGACGACCTTCTAGTCAAGGCTTCATCCAGTGCAGACTGTCGGCGGAGTGTCTCGCTCTCTCTCGCCACGCTTGTTCAATTCGGGTGGCTTGTCAATCTGCCCAAGTCCACTCTGACCCCGACCCAGGAACTTACGTACCTAGGGATGCAATTCGAGACTCTGCCGGCACTTGTGAAACTGCCCTTAGTCAAACAGCAGTCCCTTCATCTGGCGGTGCGCTCTCTGTTGAAGCCCCGCCGTCATTCCATCAGGCACCTCATGCAGGTGCTGGGTCAGATGGTGGCGTCAATGGAAGCGGTTCCCTTTGCCCAGTTCCATCTGCGTCCCCTGCAGCTGGACATTCTCCGCTGTTGGGACAAGCGGACCTCTTCCTTGCACAGGCTAGTGGCTCTGTCGCCACAGACCAGGAGCTATCTTCAGTGGTGGCTTCGGCCCCTCTCTCTGTCCCAGGGACGCTCCTTTCTGGCCCCGTCCTGGGTGATTCTCACCACGGATGCCAGTCTATCCGGCTGGGGAGCAGTGTTTCTCCACCACCGAGCACAGGGCACTTGGACTCCGTCCGAATCAGCCCTCTCGATCAATGTGCTGGAAATCAGAGCTGTGCTCCTAGCTCTCGTAGCCTTTCACCACCTGTTGGCGGGCAAGCGCATTCGAGTCCAGTCAGACAACGCGACAGCAGTTGCCTACATCAATCACCAGGGCGGGACTCGCAGCCGCCTAGCAATGTTGGAAGTTCAACGTATCCTTCAGTGGACGGAGGACTCCAAGTCCACCATATCCGCAGTCCACATCCCAGGCGTAGAAAACTGGGAGGCAGATTATCTCAGCCGTCAAACCGTGGACAGCGGCGAGTGGGCCCTGCATCCGGCAGTGTTCCGGTCGATCTGCCGCAAGTGGGGTACTCCGGAAGTGGATCTAATGGCATCCCGGCTCAACAACAAGGTCCCGGTTTACGTGGCTCGCTCCCACGATCCTCAGGCCTTGGCGGCGGACGCGCTGGTTCAGGATTGGTCCCAGTTCCGTCTGACCTACTTGTTTCCCTTTCTAGCTCTCTTGCCCAGAGTCCTGCGCAAGATCAGAATGGAGGGCCGTCGGGTCATCCTCATTGCTCCGGACTGGCCCAGGCGAGCTTGGTACCCAGACCTGCTCCGTCTGTCCGTAGAGGTGCCGTTTTTCCGCCAGAATTCTGCGGCTCTCAGATTGACGGCGTGGCTCTTGAGTCCTGGATCCTGACGGCTTCAGGCATTCCTTCCGAGGTCATCTCCACTATGACGCAGGCTCGGAAGTCTTCCTCGGCCAGGATTTACCACAGGACTTGGAGAATTTTCCTGTCCTGGTGTCGCTCTTCCGGCCATGCTCCTTGGCCGTTTTCCTTGCCGACCATCCTGTCCTTTCTACAGTCCGGTCTGCAGCTAGGACTATCTCTCAATTCCCTCAAGGGACAGGTCTCGGCTCTGTCAGTGTTGTTCCAGCGGCGTATCGCCCGACTGGCCCAGGTGCGCCCCTTCATGCAGGGTGCATCTCACATCATTCCGCCTTACCGGCGGCCTCTGGATCCCTGGGACCTTAATCTGGTCCTCACGGCCTTACAGAAACCCCCCCTTTGAGCCTCTTAGGGAGGTTTCTTTGTTTCGACTTTCACAGAAAGTGGTCTTCCTGGTGGCCATAACTTCTCTCAAGAGAGTCTCTGATTTGGCTGCGCTCTCTTCAGAGTCACCCTTTTTGGTTTTTCACCAAGACAAGGTGGTTCTCCGTCCGACTCCGGACTTTCTCCCTAAGGTGGTGTCTTCTTCCCACCTTAACCAGGACATTTCATTGCCTTCCCTTTGTCCGGCCCCTGTTCATCGCTTTGAGAAAGCGTTGCATACTTTAGATTTGGTGCGGGCGCTCCGGATCTATGTGTCTCGCACCGCTGCTCTTAGGCGGTGCACCTCTCTTTCTCTATCGTTTCATTGGGGGACACAGGACCATGGGTTATGCTGCTGTCACTAGGAGGCTGACACTAAGTAAACAGAAAAAGTTAGCTCCTCCCCAGCAGTATAACCCCTGAGCCGGAGGCGGGCTCAATCAGTTTTTTGCTTAGTGTCGTAGGAGGCTGATGTGGGCCGACTGGGCCCCCTTCAGCCACTTGATTTTTTGCGTATATTTTTTCATTTTTCTCTCGGCGACGCTCGTCGCTCTCATCTGTGGTAATTCTCTTTTTCTGCAGGTGTCGTTTCTCTACCTCAGCTCTCGCAGCCCGTGTGGGTACCACTCCCCTGGGTCGCAGAGGCTTGAGTCGTCGGGCCCTCTCCCCCGTCCAATTCCACGGTACCACTCCCGGGTTGGCACGCGGGGCTGAACTTTCCTGAGCACCCCCTATTCACCCTGCGGTATCACCCCAAAGGGTGCAAGGGGCATACAGCAGGGACTGGACCTCGCAGCGAGTCTGGACTGTTTGATGGGGCCCGCAGCGCTGCTACACTACAGAGGGGCTCCCTCCCCCCACCAGCGTCCACCTCCCTGCCTGCCTGCCTCATTCTTCTCCTGCTGCCCGCAGCCAGTCCTCCGGTGTGCGGAGCACACGGACACAGGTGCAGAGCTCCACGCCTGCACACTAGCAGATGCGACGCCGCCGATCAGGTAGGACACCCTCTCCTACCTTCTCCCGGGCGGATGCAATCTTTAGGCCCCGGTCCAGACCTCACCGGGCGCCCCCACGTCCCCATCCGGACACATGCAGACACCTCGGGCGGCTGCTAAAATTTAGGCCCCGGTCTGGGCCTAGTCGCCTGGCACCCCGGCCACGTCCGCGGAGCTCCCTGCCGACATCCGAGGTCGGGTGGATCCGCATCGCCGCTGCGCCGCCGCCGCTTCGTGAGTGGGTCCGCCGGCGCTGCCTCTGCCCGCGGCGGCAGCTTCCAAATTTAGTCCCCGGTCTGGGCCTAGCCGCCTGGCACCCCGGCCACGTCCGCGGAGCTCCCTGCCGACATCCGAGGTCGGGGGGATCCGCATCGCTACTGCGCCGCCGCCGCTTCGTGGGTAGGTCCGCCGGCGCTGCCTCTGCCCGCGGCGGCAGCTTCAAAATTTAGTCCCCGGCTTCGGCCCTGTCTTCGGCGTCCCAGGCCCGCCTCCCGCGCAGCGCTATTGGCCGCCGGCCTCTCTGTCTCCGCCCTCCGCTCTGCTCCAGGCATCACTAGGGGGGTGGTGGATAGTTTTTCCCGCTCTCTTGGGTCCGCCTCCAGCCCCCTCAGCGTCCATTTTAAATAAAATAAAAAAAAGGGATCAGGGCAGACTCCTGATCTGCGGATTGCTGAGGCTGCAGCAACCCTTATCAGGGAAAAAATGGGCCCAAAATAGCCACAATCTTTTAACGATAGTGGGTTTTTTTTATTTATCATGGGTTGAGTTATTACTATATATGTAGATTAAGTTTATTAACTCTTACAGGTCTCAGCTTGAGATATTTGTTTTTTGGACCGGTAAGCTCAGGTCTACGCTTCCCTCAATTGGTTTTTACAACCACCGCAGCCACTGGCACTGCACGCCCCTGCTCCCCGCCCCTGCCGAATAGTTAGCGCCTGGCTCTGGCCATAAATCCCCTCGCTGGCGTTCCTCGGGTTGGTGCGCATGCGCTGCGTCCCTGGCCGACGCTCGGTCGGATCATCCACAGGACTGGCGCAATCCCCTCGGGGAGGTGAGTCCCATACCAGGGGCCTTTTCTCTGCCGGAAGCGGACCCTCCAGGTCTCATCTTCTGCGGCCCCCCAGGTTTCACCTTAATCCCCAGGTCCAGACTGCCTTTCCTTCGGTAGCCTTTCGACCTCTCGGGTGATGGCCCAGGCGTTCCACCTCTGGTGAACTCCGAGCAGGACCTGGATGTTTTTGGCGCATGACAAATAGCCTGCTAGAAATGGTGAGTCAAGCCGTAAGGCTACGGACAGCCCTCTTCTCTCTGTGCACGCAGGTCTCCTTTAAGACATTTGGAGCGGACCCTTGATGTAATCAGTGGACATCCAGAGTTCGCCGAGTTACCGCGTGATCACTGACAACAACCAGACACGACGTTTACCAGCGGTAAGTCTTGTCAGTATCATTATTCCTTTCTCCAAGGGGGTTTCGGACAGAATGGGCATGCTACACTGGAGTCGCTGTTTGATCACGAACAACACCCAGACACTGCGTTTACCAGCGGTAAGTTGTGTTATTGCCATTATCATTCCCCCAAAGGGCTCCGGAGAGAGGGGGCATGCCATCTTGAAGAGACGAATGTGGCGGGCCCCTTCGGTTTACAGGGGACATCCAGAGTTCGCCGTGCTGACTGCGTGAACATGGTTATTTCCCGGACACGTCGTTTACCAGTGGTAAGTCCCTTTATTTGTCATTACCCCTTCTCGAAGGGGGCTCCGAAAGGAAGGGGCACGCTACCCTGTAATCGACCCGCCTGGGTTCCTTCCGGCTTCTCGTCCCTAACGTGACGCTCCGCAGGGACTCCGCGGACACCCTACGCGGCGGACCACGTTCCACCTATGCCGACCCTGGACTGGTTATCATCTTCCGTGAGTACCCTCTCTTCACAGACCTGGTGTCTGACTGCGGCTCGGCCTGAGCCTCTAGCATCAGTGTGTACACCCGTCGAGACCTCTGACTCAGGATTAGGAACTGGAATCGACAGCTAAGGAGTCGCTGACTTCCCTTCCGACTGTACGTCAACGCCCCTTCGGAGATGGGCGGGGCCAGTTGCTCCCCTAGGATACGTTAGGGTAGAGTACATCTCTCCCCTAGGCTACGTAAGGGAAGAGTACATCTCTTCCGGCATCGGCCAGACGCATCAGGATCGTCCCCCCACCGCTAGGTCCCAGTCCGTTCACGCCGCACCCGTCAGGGCGCCAATATCCCTCCAACAGTCCCTCCGCCTCGCGTGACAGTGGACCGTTCCAGTTTTTTAAGAGCGCTTGCAGGGATCACTGTCCCTGCGCATACTACTCTACAGGGCTGCTAGGTTCACTCCGCCCAGAAACGACCTAGAGGACCAGAGTTCTCCCTTCAAGGGCCCGCGTTTTGAGGTTTAGACCGTCATCATCACTTTTCGCTACTAAGGTAGCTGAGCTACCGGAGGGAGTCCTCTCAGATCCCGACCCGGTAGATCCTCTCTTAGGCACGGTATTCAAGCCCGTCCACGGGTAGCTACTCCTCACGCAGGAGTAGTTTTCTACCTGGCACAGAGTCCCGCGTACCCTTTGCCATCCGTGCCCGTTTTTCCATCAGTTTTTGCTATGCGAGCCCTCGACAGTCTGTGGCGGGAATAGCGGCGGTGCACTTACCAGATTCATCCTTGACTCTCCCGCGGACCACACTGAAGAACGGAGTCAGGAAGGTTCCGTCTTCGTGGAGGACCCGCCAATCCCCTCCTTGCGGACCAGTTTTCACAACGTCCCTTGAAGCTCCCCTTTCCTCCTCTGGAGCATGTTATCAACCGTCACCAGTCTCCCGTGCTAGGGTATCCTACTCCCCTCCGGTTAGCCCGGTTTACAATTTCTTCTCTGGGTCGGGGTGGCCCATTCAGGTTCCAGTCGGACCATGCCACAGCGGTGACGTGCATCATCCTCCAGGGAGACGCAGGGAGTGTCATGGCAAGGGAAGAAGCCTAGAAGATCTTGCTCTGGGACAGGTCTCTTCACTCACTAATCTCGGCTCCACATACATAGCGTGGACGTTTGGACGGCCGATTTTCTCGGCAAGAAGGGCCTCGCTTAGGCAAATGGCTCCTCAACAGGGAAGTCACCAGCCAGTTCTCCGGCGAAGGAAGATCTCCAGTCGTGGTCCTATTGGTCTTGCGATCCAACTTTCAGGTCAATGGTGCATCGTGGGTGCCACCTGCTCTGGACTAGGTGACGATGCCCTCGTCCGGTCGTGAAGCCTGTTCAGGCTCTCGTGCATCTTCCCGCGGTTTCCCATGATCTCGAGGGTTCTCAAAATGGACCAAGGCAGAAGAAGGCTCTGGAGTGGCCCAGGCGAGCATAGTTCACATAACTTACTCAACTCCTCGCAGATGCCCCGTGACTCCTTCCAGACCGCCCAGTTCATCCGTGTCGGGGCCCCTCTCTTCTACCAGGACTCAGAAGTCCCAAGTCCAACGGGCTCACCAGTGGATTCCGGGTTCTGGCTCGGTCAGGTCTGTTGTCAAGAAGATTGCAGACAATGATGAGGGCCGGGAGTCCAGTTCCCTCGAGGATTTCTTTCCACTCGTACAGAGCTCCCCCGGTGGTATGAGGAGCACATCTTCCCTTCTCCTCTCTCCCTCCCCTCCTTCTTGCTGGCATTCTTCCAGTCAGATCTGGATGCGGCCCTCTCGCGTGTCCCTCTATCGACCAGGTGGCTGCTCGATTTGTTCGGGTTTCGGAGTCCTCTCACTTCCCGTCCTTCGATCACGGCCTTCACTCAGAGAAGCGTCCATCTGGCTCGGCGGTATCTTCGGTCACTAGAAACGTGGGACCTTAATCCAGTGATGGTTTCGCTTCAAGGTACTCTTTTTCCCTGCTCCCACCTGTTTTGATAGGTGGGCTCCTTGTGGCCGTCTTTTGGTTACAGACGGCATCAGGGCGGACAGCCCTCTTGTCGTTTTCTTCGTCGCTCCATTGGGAGACCCAGACGATTGGGGTGTATAGCTACTGCCTCCGGAGGCCACACAAAGCATTACACTAAAAAGTGTAAGGCCCCTCCCCTTCTGGCTATACACCCCCAGTGGGATCACTGGCTCACCAGTTTTCTGCTTTGTGCGAAGGAGGTCAGACATCCACGCATAGCTCCACTGTTTAGTCAGCAGTAGCTGCTGACTATATCGGATGGAAGAAAAGAGGGCCCATATAGGGCCCCCAGCATGCTCCCTTCTCACCCCGCTGGTGGTTTGTAAGGTTGAGGTACCTATTGCTGGTACGGCTGGAGCCCACATGCTGCTTTCCTTCCACATCCCCCTGAGGGGCTCTGAGGAAGTGGGATCTTACCGGCCCCAAAGCCCTGAGGCCGGGCTCCATCCACAGACCCATTGAACCTGCTGGATACGGAGCTGGGTACCGTTCAGGGACATGGCCCTGCACCATTCAGGTACTCTGTGTCCCCGTACACACAGCCACAGCACACTCCAGACTTGCTGGGTGTGCTAGTGCGCCGGGGACAGTAAAGGGTTACAGTCACTGCAGCCTAGCTGAGTGACTTTATGTATGGGGAACTACCGCGCCGGACGCTCCGGGAGCGGCGGCGCGGCTGGGACTTGTAGTGCGCCGGGGACTTAGCGCCGACCGCGCTTTTACGGCGGCGGCGCTTATAAATCCAGTCCCCGGCTTTTGCGGCCTAGCTCCGCTTCGTTCCCGCCCCCACCCTGTCAATCAGGGTAGGGGAGAGACGCTGTACAATCAGCAGCGCCGAGGGCTGGAGCCTTATTTACATGCTCCAGCCCTCTCACTGGACACTGTGGGACGCCGGTTTCCCGCTCTGACTTGGGGGCACGCCCACGGCCCGCCCCTACTCACACGAGCTGGAGAAGGACGCCGGCAGCCATTCCTGCAGTCCGAGCTGAGACATCGGACTCTGGGCAACCAGGCACAGGACTAGGGCGACCACACACCCGCTTATAGGCGGGCGGTAAGCGGCACATGAAGTGCTGACCCCACTAAATACCGCAGTTGTCCATTTGTATTTTTATGCTTACACTGCATAGGTCGCTATTTTTGGCTATATGCCCTCTTAGATGGCGACACATCAGCAGCAGGAAAGCAGGGGTGCTAAGGCACAGGCTTTCTATGCTGCTTGTATTGCATGTACTGAAGTGTTCATGTGTATTTATGCTTGAATGCTATACACTGCACTGTACGGTCGCTAGTCTGGGCTATTTTCGCCTAGAATGACTAGACTACAGCAGCAGAAAAGCAGGGGTGCTGAGGCACAGGTTTTTTCTATGCTGCTTGTATTGCAGGGGTTGCAGTGTTCATTGTACTTATGCTTGTATGCTATACATTGCACTGTATGGTCGATATTCTGGGCTATATTCCCCTAGATGGCTAGTCTACAGCAGCAGAAAAGCAGGGGTGCCAAGGCACAGGCTTTCTATGCTGCTTGTATTGCATGTGCTGCAGTGTTCATTGTACTTTATGCTTGTATGCTATACATTGCATTGTACGGTCGCCATTCTTGGCTCTATGTCCTAGATGGCTAGTCGGCAGCAGCATATAAACAACACAGGCTTTCGATGCTGTTGTTACTGCATGTGATACTGTTCCACGGCACTGAACCCCATTGTGTGCAATGCTCCCCTGGAGCACTTGGTCAGCCGGGGTCTCTACTAGACGTGGCCAAAGGAACCACCTGTCAACCCTGTCCAAGGAGTTGCAATGGGATAGAGACTTGCAGTCCGGACAGGCCATGGGCAATCTGGATCATTGCTCCCTGGCCACCCTCATTGGGAATAAAATCGGTGCTCCGGGAGGGGTCCCAGGAGGCTCTCTGTATGATGAGGCAGACGTAGCTCATCAGGACTTTGATCCTGACAACGCTCTCAATCCGGATACACCGGATGGTGACGCCATAAGGAATGATCCTATAGCGTCCATCAATGGAATGTTGGATCTTTCTCCCTCAGCTCCCCCAGCGGAGGAGTCAGCTTCACAGCAGGAGAAGTCCCATTTCAGTAGCTCAAACGTATATTGAGTATTTTTCTGGCCACGCTGACTTCAGAAAAGCAGTCCAGGAACACCACGCTTACCAGATAAGCGTTTTCTCCAAACGTATTAAGGATACACGTTATCCTTTTCCCCCTGACGTGGTCAAGCGCGGGACCCAGGGTCCAAAGGTGGATCCTCCAATCTCCAGGCTTGCGGCTAGAGCTATAGTTGCAGTGGAGATGGGACTTCACTTAAAGATGCCAGACAGATGGACTCTGGTTGAAATCTGTCTATGAGGCTATCGGCGTGTCGGTTGCTCCGGCATTTACAGCCGTATGGGCACCCTAAGCTTTTCAGCTGTTCTTGCACAGCTGGTCTTGAGCATATGTACATTTGTGCCGCAGGGGCGTCCGTAACCTCGCAATGTCTGCATTGCGACTTACCCTATTAATGCTGTCCTGGAAGGACAGTCGAGGTTTCGGTCCTTCCCAAGCTCGGGCAGGTCCCAATTGTCCTCGTCCAAAAGAGCTGAAAAGCCTCAGAGGGGCTCAGTTTCCGGCCGGGCTCAATCACGCCCAAGGAAGGCAGCCGGAGGAACCGCTACCAAGGCGGTCTCCTCAGGACTCTCAGCTCTCTCATCTCTCCGCATCCGCGGTTGATGGCAGACTCGCTCGCCTTTGGCGACATTTAGCTGCCACAGGTCACAGACCGGTGGGTGAGGGACATTGTGCCCACGTGCACAGGACAGAGTTCTGTTCTCGTCCTCCGACTCGATTCTTCAGAACGTCCCCACCTCCCCACCGAGCCGATGCTCTTCTGCACGCAGAAGGAGTGGTAGTCCCTGTTCCTCTTCAGGAACAAGACACGGTTTTCTTCCAATCTGGTTGTGGTGCCAAAAAAGGATGGCTCTTTCCGTTCCGTTCTGGACCTAAAACTGCTCAACAAGCACGTGGAGGCCAGGCGGTTCCGGATGAAACCCTCCGCTCCGTCATTGCCTCAATGTCTCAAGGATATTTCCTAGCATCAATAGACATCAAAGATGCTTATCTCCATGTGCCGATTGCTACAGAGCACCAATGTTTTCCACGTTTCGTGATGGGAGACGACCATCTTCAGTTCGTAGCTCTGCCATTCGGTCTGGCGACAACCCCACGGGTGTTCACCAAGGTCATGGCGGCAGTGGTAGCAGTCTTGCACTCACAGGGACACTCTGTGATCCCTTACTTGGACGATCTACTTGCAAGGCACCCTCTCAAGAGGCATGCCAACTCAGCCTGAATGTTGCGCTGGAGACTCTCCAGACGTTCGGGTGGATCATCGACTTCTCAAAGTCAAACCTGTCACCGACCCAATCACTAACGTATCTTGGCATGGAGTTTCATACCCTCTCAGCGCTAGTGAAGCTTCCGCTGGACAAGCAGCGGTCACTACAGACTGGGGTGCAGACTCTCCGTCAAGGTCAGTCGCACTCCTTAAGAAGCCTCATGCACTTCCTCGGGAAGATGGTGGCGGCAATGGAGGCGGTTCCGTTTGCGCAGTTTCATCTGCGTCCTCTTATTGGGACATTCTCCGCCAATGGGACGGGAAGTCAACATCCCTGAACAGGAAAGTATCCTTTTCACAGAAGGACTCTCTGCAATGGTGGCTTCTTCCCACCTCATTATCACAGGGAAGATCCTTCCTACCACCGTCTTGGGCGGTAGTCACGACAGACGCGAGTCTGTCAGGGTGGGGAGCAGTTTTTCTCCTCCACAGGGCTCAGGGTACGTGGACTCAGCAGGAGTCCACCCTTCAGATCCATGTTCTGGAAATCAGAGCAGTGTATCTTGCCCTACTAGCCTTCCAGCAGTGGCTGGAAGGAAAGCAGATCCGAATTCAGTCGGACAACTCCACAGCGGTGGCATACATCAATCACCAAGGAGGGACACGCAGTCGGCAAGCCTTCCAGGAAGTCCGGCGGATTCTGACGTGGGTGGAAGCCACGGCCTCCACCGTATCCGCAGTTCACATCCCCGGCGTAGAAAACTGGGAAGCAGACTTCCTCAGCCGCCAGGGCATGGACGCAGGGGAATGGTCCCTTCACCCGGACGTGTTTCAGGAAATCTGTAGCCGCTGGGGAAGGCCGGACGTCGACCTAATGGCGTCCAGGCACAACAACAAGGTCCCAACCTTCATAGCACGGTCTCGCGATCACAGAACTCTGGCGGCAGACGCCTTAGTGCAAGATTGGTCGCAGTTCCGGCTCCCTTATGTGTTTCCACCTCTGGCACTCTTGCCCAGAGTGCTACGCAAGATCAGATCCGACTGCAGCCGCGTCATACTCGTCGCCCCAGACTGGCCAAGGAGGGCGTGGTATCCGGATCTGTGGCATCTCACGGTCGGCCAACCGTCGGCACTACCAGACCGACCAGACTTACTGTCCCAAGGGCCGTTTTTCCATCGGAATTCTGCGGCCCTGAACCTGACTGTGTGGCCATTGAGTCCTGGATCCTAGGGTCTTCAGGATTATCCCAAGGGGTCGTTGCCACCATGAGACAGGCTAGGAAGCCCACGTCCGCTAAGATCTACCACAGAACGTGGAGGATATTCTTATCCTGGTGCTCTGCTCAGGGAGTGTCTCCCTGGCCTTTTGCATTGCCTACCTTTCTTTCTTTCCTGCAATCTGGGTTAGAAAAAGGTTTGTCGCTCGGCTCCCTTAAAGGGCAAGTCTCGGCGCTATCCGTCTTTTTTCAAAAGCGTCTAGCACGACTTCCTAAGGTGCGCACGTTCCTGCAGGGGGTTTGTCATATTGTACCCCCGTACAAGCGGCCGTTAGATCCATGGGATCTGAACAGGGTACTAGTTGCCCTCCAGAAGACGCCCTTCGAGCCTCTGAGGGAGGTTTTCACTTTCTAGACTATCACAGAAAGTGGCTTTTCTGGTAGCGATCACATCTCTTCGGAGAGTGTCTGAGCTAGCAGCGCTGTCATCCAAGGCTCCTTTCCTGGTCTTCCACCAGGACAAGGTAGTGCTGCGCCCCATTCAGGAGTTTCTCCCGAAGGTGGTATCCTCTTTTCATCTTAATCAGGATATCTCTTTGCCTTCTTTTTGTCCTCATGCAGTTCATCGGTATGAGAAGAATTTACATTTGTTAGATCTGGTGAGAGCACTCAGAATCTACATTTCCCGCACGGCGCCCCTGCGCCGCTCGGATGCACTCTTTGTCCTTGTCGCTGGTAAGCGCAAAGGGTCGCAGGCTTCCAAAGCCACCCTGGCTCGATGGATCAAAGAACCAATTCTTGAAGCCTACCGTTCTGCTGGGCTTCCGGTTCCATCAGGGCTGAAGGCCCATTCTACCAGAGCCGTGGGTGCGTCCTGGGCATTGCGACACCAGGCTACGGCTCAACAGGTGTGCCAGGCGGCTACCTGGTCGAGTCTGCACACCTTCACCAAACATTATCAGGTGCATACCTATGCTTCGGCGGACGCCAGCCTAGGTAGAAGAGTCCTGCAGGCGGCAGTTGCCTCCCCGTAGGGGAGGGCTGTCTTCGCAGCTCTAACATAAGGTATTTCTTTACCCACCCAGGGACAGCTTTTGGACGTCCCAATCGTCTGGGTCTCCCAATGGAGCGACGAAGAAGAAGGGAATTTTGTTACTTACCGTAAATTCCTTTTCTTCTAGCTCCTATTGGGAGACCCAGCACCCGCCCTGTTGTCCTTCGGGATTTTTGGGTTTTTTCGGGTACACATGTTGTTCATGTTGAACGGTTTTTCAGTTCTCCGATGTTACTCGGAGTGAATTTGTTTAACCAAGTTATTGGCTTTCCTCCTTCTTGCTTTTGCACTAAAACTGGTGAGCCAGTGATCCCACTGGGGGTGTATAGCCAGAAGGGGAGGGGCCTTACACTTTTTAGTGTAATGCTTTGTGTGGCCTCTGGAGGCAGTAGCTATACACCCCAATCGTCTGGGTCTCCCAATAGGAGCTAGAAGAAAAGGAATTTACGGTAAGTAACAAAATTCCCTTCTTTTCACCCCTTTTCCGGCTCCTCTAGCAGGACAAGGGGAGGCTCCGGCCAGAACCCTTCGTTCTGTCCAAGGCAGCTTGCTGTTCCTTCCAGAAGAGGAGTTTAGGTTTCGGTGTTCGGTTCTAGTCTCCTCTCTCAGCCAAAATGGGGGCCTAGTTCGTTCCAGAGCTGGTACGAGCCCTCAGTCTTTTAGGTCTGCAGGACACCACTTTTCGGTTACACCGACAGTCAGTCCATCCTTCTACCCGTTCCCAAGAGGCGCATGCCGGCGCCAAGGGCCAGAATTTCACATGGATCCATTCCTCCATATGGTTAGGCTATCGCACGAAGGACGGACTTCCGCCGCGGTCTACCGAGCAAGGGGTACCCCTTGGATGGATGGACTTCAGACGTCGACTGACCAGGTCCCCTGGGTCGCCACCTGATCTAGTCGGCATACCTTTACTAGTTTTTACCAGGGTCACACCCAAGCTTCGGCAGAGCCCAGTCTTGGCGTAAGGTTTGCGGGCGGCAGTCGCACACCTGTATCAAGGTAGGTGCTTGTAGGTCTGGGTCAAGCCCGACAGGGGGAAGCGGATCCTTCCTATCTCTGGTGATGGTTCTCTTCCCACCCAGGGACTGCTTTTGGACGTCCCATGGTCCTGTGTCCCCCAATGAAACGATAGAGAAAGGAGGATTTTTGTGTACTCACCGTAAAATCTCTTTCTCTGAGTCTTCATTGGGGGACACAGCACCCACCCTGCTTGTGTTTTTTGTTATATATTACCTGCCGGTTACCCCAGTGGCCATATTCCCATGCCACTGGTCACACGACTAATGGTCATAGTTTTTACCTTGTTTTATCCAGGATTGTTTGGTTCTCCTCCTACTGCTTGTGCACTAAACTGATTGAGCCCGCCTCCGGCTCAGGGGTTATACTGCTGGGGAGGAGCTAACTTTTTCTGTTTACTTAGTGTCAGCCTCCTAGTGACAGCAGCATAACCCATGGTCCTGTGTCCCCCAATGAAGACTCAGAGAAAGAGATTTTACGGTGAGTACACAAAAATCCTCCTTTTTGTGCTGACCGCAGGTCAGCGCAAGGGTCTCTCGGCTTCTAAACCGACCCCAGCTCGTTGGATTAGGTCGGCCATATCCGATGCCTACCAATGTTCTCAGGTGCCTCCCCCGCCGGGGATTAAGGCGCACTCGACCAGAGCTGTCGGTGCCTCTTGGGCTTTCAGGCACCAGGCTACGGCTCAGCAGGTCTGTCAGGCTGCCACTTGGTCTAGTCTGCACACCTTTTCGAAGCACTACCAAGTGCATGCTCATGCTTCGGCAGATGCGAGCTTGGGCAGACGCATCCTTCAGGCGGCTGTCGCCCATTTGTGAAGTTAGGTTTTGCCTACTTTTCAGTTTTCTGTTTATTTCCCACCCATGGACTGCTTTGAGATGTCCCATGGTCTGGGTCTCCCATAAGGAACGATGAAGAAAAAGAGAATTTCTTTGTTGCTCCATTGGGAGACCCAGACAATTGGGTGTATAGCTTCTGCCTCCGGAGGCCACACAAAGTATTACACTTTAAAAAGTGTAACCCCTCCCCTCTGCCTATACACCCTCCCGTGCATCACGGGCCCATCAGTTTTATGCTTTGTGTTGAAGGAGGCACACATTCACGCAAGCTCCACATTTTAGTCAGCAGCAGCTACTGATTGTATCGGATGGAAGAAAAGAGGGCCCCCATGGGGCCCCCGGCATGCTCCCTTCTCACCCCACTAAGTCGGCGGTGCTGTCAAGGTTGAGGTACCCATTGCGGGTACAAAGGCTGGAGCCACATGCCGTTTTCCTTCCCCATCCCTTAGAGGCTCTGGGAGAAGTGGGATCCTAACCGGTCACCTTTCACTAGGACCGGGCTCCCTCCGCAGCCCCTGGGGGAATCTGACGGACAGGAGACTGGGTATCATCAGGGACAGGCCCTGCATCTAAAAGGTACTCTGTGTCCCCTTGGGGACGGCGCAGGAGCGCCTGTGTTACAGACGCTGCAGCGGCTGCTGTTTTTTCTGTGACGACCGGGACTACCGCGCCCACCGCGCCTGTTCGTCGGCCGCGTTATTAAATTTAGTCCCCGGCTTCTGCGGCCTAGTACCATAACTCCCGCCCCCGGGCCTGCCAGTCAGGGGTAAGGGCGGGACGGTCGACTGGACGTCGGCAGTGAGGGCTGGAGCATACTTAGGTGTTCTCCTCCCCCCTCACTGAACACTGTGGGGCACCAGATTCCCGCACTTTATTAGTCACCGCCCACGGCTCCCTCCTCCCCTGAGAACTCTGGCAGCCATTGTTACAATCACTTCTGCCGGTGGAGGATTTCAGAACGAGCTCTGCAGCTCTGGGTGGCCCAGGCGGGGAATCTGGTGGACACACAACCGCTGTGGGCGGTCGGTAAGCCACACCGGTTACCAGGTGCTGGCCCCCCTAGGTGCCGAAGTGTGTGTGTGTATATATATATATATAATATATATATATATATATATATATATATATATTATAATATATAGTATACAGTTTCACTGTTCGGCCGCATTATTTTGCTTTTGGCTATATACCCTCACTGATCACTCTCAGAGGAGACAACAGCATGTCGTCCGCAAAGAGCAAGGGTGCCAAGGCACAGGCTTATTTTGCAACCTGTACCTCTTGTGCGGCTATGTTACCTGCAGGTTCCACCTACCCTCACTGTGTGCAATGCTCGGCCCCTGTGGCACTCACTCAGCCGGAGCCTCGGGCACTGGTGGGACCCTCGGCTCAGGTAGAACCGCCGGCTTCCACTGTCCAGGTGGCAGGGACAGAGTTTGCAGTTTTGGCTGAGAAACTCTCTGAGTCGCTTTCACAGTCCATGGCTCAGTCTATGGACAAATGGTCTGCTAAGATACTAGAAGCCTTGCAGTCCAGATCGGTAACACAGGCCCAGGGCACTGTGAGTTCATCGCCCCCAGGCCCCTCTCGGTCGGCGCAGCAAAGTGCTCCTGGGGTGACACCTAGGTCCCACGGTGAGGACTCCGACACGGACCGCAGTCCCAGACCGGCTAAGCGGGCTCGCTGGGAACCTTCCCCGACTTCATCACGCTGTTCGGGGTCTCAGCATGAGGACTCTCTGGAGGATGAAGCGGAGGTCGCAGCTCAGGGCTCTGATCCTGACGTTGCTCTCAATCTAGATACACCTGAAGGGGACGCCATAGTAAATGACCTTATAGCGTCCATCAACCAGGTGCTAGATCTTTCTCCCCCAACTCCACCTATAGAGGAGTCGACTTCGCAGCAGGAGAAGCACCAGTTTAGGTTTCCCAAACGTACACGGAGTGCGTTTTTCGATCACTCTAACTTCAGAGATGCTGTCCAGAAGCACAGAGCATTTCCGGACAAGCGCTTTACTAAGCGCCTTAATGACACACGTTACCCCTTCCCCCCTGACGTAGTTAAGGGTTGGGCTCAGTGTCCCAAGGTGGATCCTCCAGTCTCTAGACTGGCGGCTAGATCCGTAGTATCAGTGGCAGATGGTTCATCGCTCAAGGATGCCACTGACAGGCAAATAGAGCTCCTGATGAAATCCATCTATGAAGCCATAGGCGCGTCTTTTGCTCCGGCCTTTGCAGCCGTGTGGGCACTCCAAGCTATCTCAGCTTGTCTGTCTGAGATTAATGCGGTCACACGTACCTCTGCTCCGCAAGTTGTGTCTTTGACTTCTCAGGCGTCGGCCTTTTCGTCCTACGCCATGAACGCCGTCCTGGACTCTGCGAGCCGTACAGCGGTAGCATCCGCCAATTCGGTGGCAGTCCGCAGGGCCATGTGGCTACGCGAATGGAAGGCCGACTCTGCTTCCAAGAAGTTCTTAACCGGTTTGCCATTTTCTGGCGACCGTTTGTTTGGCGAGCAATTGGACGAAATTATTAAACAATCCAAGGGAAAGGACTCGTCCTTACCCCAGTCCAAACCAAACAGACCTCAGCAACGAAAAATACAACCGAGGTTTCGGTCCTTTCGGCCCTCAGCCAGGTCCCATTCCTCCACGTCCAACAGGTCAGAGAAGGGCCAGAGGAACTCTTCTGCATGGCGGTCTAAGTCACGTCCTACGAAGACCGCCGGAGGAACCGCCTCCAAGGCGGCCTCCTCATGACTTTCGGCCTCCCCAAACCGCATCCTCGGTCGGTGGCAGGCTCTCCCGCTTTTGCGACGCCTGGTGGCCACATGTCCAAGACCGATGGGTGAGAGACATTCTGTCTCACGGTTACAGGATAGAGCTCAGTTCTCGTCCCCCGACTCGTTTCTTCAGAACATCTCCGCCCCCCGAGCGAGCCGATGCACTTTTTCAGGCGGTGAACACTCTTAAGGCAGAAGGAGTTGTGATCCCCGTTCCCCTTCAAGAACGTGGTCGCGGTTTTTACTCCAACTTGTTCGTGGTGCCAAAAAAGGACGGATCATTCCGTCCCGTTCTGGACCTCAAACTGCTCAACAGACACGTGAGAACCAGACGGTTCCGGATGGAATCTCTCCGCTCTGTCATCGCCTCGATGTCCCAAGGAGACTTCCTAGCATCAATCGACATCAGGGATGCTTATCTCCATGTGCCGATTGCACCAGAGCATCAACGCTTCCTGCGTTTCGCCATTGGGGACGAACACCTTCAGTTCGTGGCACTGCCTTTCGGCCTGGCGACAGCCCCACGGGTCTTCACCAAGGTCATGGCAGCAGTGGTGGCGGTCCTACACTCTCAGGGCCACTCGGTGATCCCTTACTTAGACGATCTTCTAGTCAAGGCACCCTCCCGGGTGGCATGTCAACACAGACTGACCATTGCTCTGGAGACTCTCCAGAGGTTCGGGTGGATCATCAATTTCCCAAAGTCAAAATTGACACCGACCCAATCACTGACTTACCTCGGGATGGAGTTTCATACTCTCTCAGCGATAGTGAAGCTTCCGCTGGACAAACAGCGTTCACTGCAGACAGGGGTGCAATCTCTCCTTCGGGCCCAGTCACACCCCTTGAGGCGCCTCATGCACTTCCTAGGGAAGATGGTGGCAGCAATGGAGGCAGTTCCCTTTGCGCAGTTTCATCTGCGTCCACTTCAATGGGACATTCTCCGCAAATGGGACAGGAGGTCGACGTCCCTAGACAGGAACGTCTCTCTTTCACTGGCAGCCAAAACCTCTCTTCAGTGGTGGCTTCTTCCCACTTCTTTGTCGAAGGGAAAATCCTTCCTGCCCCCATCCTGGGCTGTGGTCACGACGGACGCGAGTCTGTCAGGGTGGGGAGCGGTCTTCCTCCACCACAGGGCTCAGGGAACCTGGACTCCGACAGAGTCCTCCCTTCAGATCAATGTTCTGGAGATAAGGGCAGTGTATCTAGCCCTAAAGGCGTTCCAGCGGTGGCTGGAGGGCAGACAGATCCGCATACAGTCGGACAACGCCACGGCGGTCGCGTACATCAACCACCAGGGCGGCACACGCAGTCGTCAAGCCTTCCAAGAAGTTCGGCGGATTCTGCTGTGGGCGGAAGCCACAGCCTCCACCATCTCCGCAGTTCACATCCCGGGCGTAGAAAACTGGGAAGCAGACTTTCTCAGTCGCCAGGGCATGGACGCAGGGGAATGGTCTCTTCACCCGGACGTGTTTCAAGAGATCTGTTGCCGCTGGGGAACGCCGGACATCGACCTCATGGCGTCTCGGCACAACAACAAAGTCCCGGCATTCATGGCACGGTCTCAAGATCACAGAGCTCTGGCGGCGGACGCATTAGTTCAGGATTGGTCGCAGTTTCGACTGCCTTATGTAGTTCCTCCTCTGGCACTGCTGCCCAGAGTGTTACGCAAGATCAGGTCCGACTGCCGCCGCGCCATCCTCGTCGCTCCAGACTGGCCGAGGAGGTCGTGGTACCCGGATCTGTGGCACCTCACGGTGGGTCAACCGTGGGCACTCCCAGACCGTCCAGACTTGCTGTCTCAAGGGCCATTTTTCCATCTGAATTCTGCGGCCCTCAACCTGACTGTGTGGCCATTGAGTCCTGGCTCCTAGCGTCCTCAGGGTTATCTCAAGATGTCATTGCCACCATGAGACAGGCCAGGAAACCAACGTCCGCCAAGATCTATCACAGGGCTTGGAGGATCTTCTTATCCTGGTGCGCTGATCAGGGTTTTACCCCCTGGCCGTTTGCCTTACCCACTTTTCTTTCTTTCCTTCAATCCGGAATGGACAAGGGTTTGTCTCTCGGCTCTCTCAAGGGACAAGTATCGGCGCTTTCCGTGTTTTTTCAAAAGCGTCTAGCCAGGCTTCCGCAGGTCCGCACGTTCCTGCAGGGAGTTTGCCACATAGTCCCACCTTACAAGCGTCCGCTGGAACCCTGGGATCTTAACAGGGTGCTAACGGCTCTTCAGAAACCACCTTTCGAGCCGATGCGAGATGTCTCTCTATCACGCCTTTCGCAGAAGGTGGCCTTCCTAGTGGCAGTCACATCACTTCGGAGAGTGTCTGAGCTAGCAGCGCTATCATGCAAAGCCCCCTTCCTGGTGTTTCACCAGGATAAGGTGGTTCTGCGTCCGGTCCCGGAATTTCTCCCTAAGGTGGTATCCCCTTTTCATCTCAATCAGGATATCTCCTTACCTTCTTTTTGCCCTCATCCAGTTCACCAATGTGAAAAGGATTTGCACTTGTTAGATCTGGTGAGAGCACTCCGGCTCTACATTTCTCGCACGGCGCCCCTGCGCCATTCTGATGCGCTCTTTGTCCTTGTCGCTGGCCAGCGTAAGGGGTCGCAGGCTTCCAAGCCAACCTTGGCTCGGTGGATCAAGGAACCGATTCTTGAAGCCTACCGTTCTTCTGGGCTTCCGATTCCTTCAGGGCTGAAAGCCCATTCTACCAGAGTCGTAGGTGCATCCTGGGCATTGCGGCACCAGGCTACGGCTCAGCAGGTGTGTCAGGCGGCTACCTGGTCGAGTCTGCACACTTTCACGAAACACTATCAGGTGCATGCCTACGCTTCGGCAGATGCCAGCCTAGGTAGGCGAGTCCTTCAGGCGGCGGTTGCCCACCTGTAAGAGGGGGCCGTTTTCGGCTCTTTTTATCGAGGTATTCTTTTACCCACCCAGGGACTGCTTTTGGACGTCCCAATTGTCTGGGTCTCCCAATGGAGCGACAAAGAAGAAGGGAATTTTGTTTACTTACCGTTAATTCCTTTTCTTCTAGCTCCTATTGGGAGACCCAGCACCCGCCCCTGTTCCCTTCGGGCTGTTGTTCTTTTGTGTACACATGTTGTTCATGTTGAATTGTTCTTTTGGTTCATGGTTTCAGTTCTCCGAACATCCTTCGGATTGAATTTACCTTAGACCAATTTATAAGTTTCCTCCTTCCTGCTTTGGCACCAAAACTGATGGGCCCGTGATGCACGGGAGGGTGTATAGGCAGAGGGGAGGGGTTACACTTTTTAAAGTGTAATACTTTGTGTGGCCTCCGGAGGCAGAAGCTATACACCCAATTGTCTGGGTCTCCCAATAGGAGCTAGAAGAAAAGGAATTTACGGTAAGTAAACAAAATTCCCTTCTTTGTTTACTTACCGTAAATTCTTTTTCTTATAGTTCCGACATGGGAGACCCAGCTCCCTCCCTGTTGCCTGTTGGCAGTTCTTGTTCCGTGTGTTTTTCACCGGCTGTTGTTGTAGACAGAGGTTCCGGTTATTCCGGGTTTTACTCTATCTCTACTTGTGGGTGGATGTCCTCCTTCAGCTTTTGCACTAAACTGGCTAGATGTGGTCATCCAGGGGGTGTATATGCTCGGAGGGAGGAGCTACACTTTTTAGTGTAGTACTTTGTGTGTCCTCCGGAGGCAGAAGCTATACACCCATGGTCTGGGTCTCCCATGTCGGAACTATAAGAAAAAGAATTTACGGTAAGTAAACAAAATTCTCTTTTTTTCCAGGTATGCATCCGTGTGACAACCGCTTCCGTTCCATATATTGTCCGTGTTTTCTGTTTTTTTGCGGACCGCAAAAAACGGAAGGAGGGTTACATACAATCAAAAGCTAGAAAGATAGATCGCTGGGTGGATAGATAAGATACAATGTCCCACTTCTCTGCATTTTATAATCTTGCACCATTTAGTGCCTTTCTTGTGGCACTGTTTAGCCTTGTGATTAGCCGCAAATTCATTTTCTTCAGCGCTCTATTGGGAGACCCAGACGATTGGGGTATAGCTACTGCCCTCCGGAGGCCACACAAAGCACTACATCAAAAGTGCAAGGCCCCTCCCCCTCTGGCTATACCCCCCCGTGGTATCACGGGTTCTCCAGTTTTAGCTTTGTGTGCGAAGGAGGTCAGACATTCCATGCATAGCTCCACAGATTTTAGTCAGCAGTAGCTGCTGACTATTTCGGATGGAAGAAAAGAGGACACATATAGTGTCCCCAGCATGCTCCCTTCTCACCCCTGGATGGTGTTGTAAGGTTGAGGTACCTATTGCTGGTACAGGGCTGGAGCCTGACATGCTGTTTTCCTTCCACATCCCCTGGTAGGGCTCTGTGGAAGTGGGATCCTGCCGGCCTCTCAGCTCTGACGCCGGGCTCCATCCACAGACCCATTAGAACCTGGTGGAGACGGAGCAGGAGTACGATCAGGGACAGGCCCTGCATCATACAGGTACTCTGTGTCCCCGGCAGGCACAGACACACTCCGGGCTGGCTGGGTGTTGTAGTGCGCCGGGGACCGCAACGTTGGAGTTAGTGTCCCTACAGATTACTGGGGGATTTTTTGTGTATGGGAACGCAGCGCCGACCCCCTCTGGACCGGGCGGCGCTGCTGTGACTTGTGGTGCGCCGGGGATCCGCCGTCCGCGCTTTTACGGCGGCGGCGGTTATAAATTGAGTCCCCGGCTTTTTGGGCCTAGGACGCCGGCAGCTCCGATTCGTTCCCGCCCCCACCCTGTCATTCAGGGTAGGGGAGAGACGCTGTTCGCTAGCAGCGACGAGGGCTGGAGCCTGATTTACATGCTCCAGCCCTCTCACTTGGCACAGAGGGAAGCAGGCTTCCCGCTCTTGGCCAGGAACGCCCAGGGCCCGCCCCCCTTCTCTCTCAGGACGCCGGCAGCCATTACATGCAGTCTGGCTGGAGGAAGGACGCAAGGCTCTGGGAGACCTGGACTAGGGGCTATCTGGCGACCACACACCCGCTTTTTAAGCGGGCGGTAAGCGATTTTTCTGTGCTGGTCCCTCTAGTGCCTCACGGTGTATCGGTGTACTGTGTACAGATATATAAATATTGTATTTCTTGCACTGTGAGGTCGCTTCTGGCTGCATCTCCCAGATCACTCTGTGGAAGCAGCAACATGCCATCCTCAAAACGCAAGGCTGCCAAGGCCAGGGCTGTGTGTGCTGCGTGTGCTGCATGTGGGGCTAATCTACCAGCAGGCTCCGATGACCCCCATTGTGTGCAATGCTCCGACCCGGTGCTGCTTCGCCAGCCGGAGTCAGGAGGGGTAGTGACCCAGGCTGAGACGCTTGTAAGTTCTGCCCCGGTGACAGGGACAGACTTTGCAGTTTTTGCGGATAATATGTCTGTGTCTATGGCAAAAATCCTTGAAACCTTGCAATCTATGCATGGGGCTCAGTCTTTGGACACGGCGAGGCCTCTGTCCTCAGGTCCCCCTCACTTGGATTTAATCCAGCCCACAGGGGGGTCCCTGGCTTCACAGGCCGAGGATTATGACTCAGATGATAGCCCCAGCCACCCTAAGCGAGCTCGCTGGGAAAGACCCTCGACGTCATCACACTGCTCAGGGTCTCAGCGCAATCAGTCTCCCTGTGATGTGTCTGATGAGAGTGATCAGGAATCCATTCCTGGAATCCCTCTCAACCTGGATACCCCTGATGGGGATGCCATGGTAAACGACCTTATCTCAGCCATCAATAGGCTGTTGGATATTTCTCCCCCAGCCCCTTCAGCAGAAGAGGCGGCTGCGGAGCAGGAGAAGTTTCGTTTCCTTTATCCCAAGCGTAAATTGAGTGCTTTGTTGGATCACGCTGACTTCAGAGAATCAATCCAGAAGCACGACGCTCACCCAGAAAGGCGTTTCTCTAAACGATCTAAAGATACGCGTTTCCCTTTCCCCCCTGAGGTGGTCAAGCGCTGGACACAGTGTCCAAAGGTAGACCCCCCGATTTCCAAACTCGCAGCTAGGTCTATAGTTGCAGTGGAGGATGGCGCTTCACTTAAAGATGCCAATGACAGACAGATGGACCTTTGGTTAAAATCTGTCTATGAAGCTATCGGCGCGTCGTTTGCTCCGGCATTCGCAGCCGTATGGGCACTCCAGGCTATTTCAGCTGGCTTAGCAAAAGTGGATGCTATCATACATCCAGCAGTGCCGCAAGTGGCGCACCTTACCACGCAGATGTCGGCGTTTGCGTCTTACGCTATCAATGCGGTCCTAGAATCTACCAGTCGCACCTCAATGGCGTCCGCCAATTCGGTAGTTTTGCGCAGAGCCTTGTGGTTAAAGGACTGGAAAGCAGATGCTGGTTCCAAAAAATGTTTAACCAGTTTGCCTTTATCTAGAGATAGACTGTTTGGCGAGCCATTGGCTGATATCATTAAGCAGTCCAAGGGTAAAGACTCCTCTTTACCACAACCCAGAACAACCAAACCTCAGCAGAAAAAGTGGCAGCAGAGGTTTCAGTCCTTTCGAGGTTCGGGCAAGACACCATTTACCTCGTCCAAAGGGACTCAGAGGACGCAAAGAAACTCAGATTCGTGGCGGGCTCACACGCGCCCCAAGAAAGCAAATGGAGGTACCGCTTCCAAAGCGGCTACCTCATGACTTCCAGCCCCCTCCCTCCGCATCGCCGGTCGGGGGCAGGCTCTCCCGCTTTTCCGGCATTTGGATGTCACAGGTCAAAGACCGGTGGGTGACGGACATTTTGTCTCGCGGGTACAGAATCGAGTTCAATTCTCGTCCTCCAGCTCGGTTCTTCAGAACCTCCCCACATCCAGACCGAGCAGATGCTCTGCTGCAGGCGGTGGACTCCCTAAGAGCGGAAGGAGTGGTGATCCCAGTCCCTCCTCAGGAACAAGGGCAAGGGTTTTACTCCAATCTCTTTGTGGTTCCAAAAAAGGACGGCTCGTTCCGTCCTGTTCTGGACCTAAAACGGCTCAACAAACATGTGCACGCCAGGAAGTTTCGGATGGAAACCCTGCGTTCTGTCATTGCCTCAATGTCCAGAGGAGACTTCCTTGCCTCAATAGACATCAAAGATGCTTATCTCCACGTGCCAATTGCTACAGAACATCAACGTTTTCTACGTTTTGTGATAGGAGACGACCATTTTCAGTTCGTAGCTCTGCCATTTGGTCTGGCGACAGCCCCACGGGTCTTCACCAAGGTCATGGCGGCGGTGGTAGCAGTCTTGCACTCTCAGGGACACTCGGTGATCCCTTACCTAGACGATTTACTGGTCAAAGCTCCCTCTCAAGAGGCATGTCAGCACAGCCTGAATGCTACGCTGGAGACCCTACAGTCTTTCGGATGGATCATCAACTTTCCAAAGTCGATCCTATCACCGACTCAATCACTAACGTATCTTGGCATGGAGTTTCATACTCTAGCAGCGATAGTGAAGCTTCCGCTGGACAAGCAGCGGTCACTACAGACAGGGGTGCAATCTCTTCTGCAGGGCCAGTTGCATCCCTTGCGGCGCCTCATGCATTTCCTAGGGAAGATGGTGGCAGCCATGGAAGCAGTTCCCTTTGCGCAGTTTCATCTGCGCCCACTTCAATGGGACATTCTCCGCCAATGGGACGGGAAGTCAACGTCCCTGGACAGGAAAGTCTCGCTTTCCCAGACGGCCAAGGACTCCCTACAATGGTGGCTCCTTCCCACCTCATTGTCTCAGGGAAGATCCTTCCTGCCCCCATCCTGGGCAGTAGTCACGACAGATGCGAGTCTGTCAGGGTGGGGAGCAGTATTTCTCCACCACAGGGCTCAGGGGACGTGGACTCCGCAGGAGTCCACCCTTCAGATCAATGTTCTGGAGATCAGAGCAGTGTATCTTGCTCTACTGGCCTTCCAACAGTGGCTGGAAGGAAAGCAGATCCGAATCCAATCGGACAACTCCACAGCGGTGGCATACATCAACCACCAAGGAGGGACGCGCAGTCGGCAAGCCTTCCAAGAAGTCCGGCGCATTCTAATGTGGGTGGAGGACAGAGCATCCACCATATCCGCGGTTCACATCCCAGGCGTAGAAAACTGGGAAGCAGACTTCCTCAGTCGCCAGGGCATGGACGCAGGGGAATGGTCCCTTCACCCGGACGTGTTTCAGGAAATCTGTCGCCGCTGGGGAGTGCCGGACGTCGACCTAATGGCATCCCGGCACAACAACAAGGTCCCGGCATTCATGGCGAGGTCGCGCGATCAAAGAGCTCTGGCGGCAGACGCCTTGGTTCAAGATTGGTCGCAGTTTCAGCTCCCATACGTGTTTCCGCCTCTGGCGCTCTTGCCCAGAGTGCTACGCAAGATCAGATCCGAGTGCAGCCGCGTCATACTCGTCGCTCCAGACTGGCCGAGGAGGTCGTGGTATCCGGATCTGTGGCATCTCACGATCGATCGACCGTGGTCACTGCCAGACCGACCAGACTTACTGTCCCAAGGGCCGTTTTTCCATCAGAATTCTGCGGCCCTGAACCTGACTGTGTGGCCATTGAGTCCTGGATCCTAGCATCTGCTGGATTATCTCAGGGAGTCGTTGCCACAATGAGACAAGCTAGAAAGTCGAATTCGGCTAAGATCTACCACAGAACGTGGAAGATTTTCTTGTCCTGGTGCTCTGCTCAGGGAGTGTCTCCCTGGCCATTTGCATTGCCCAAGTTTCTTTCCTTCCTGCAATCGGGGTTAGAAAAGGGCTTGTCGCTCAGCTCCCTTAAAGGGCAAGTTTCGGCACTATCCGTGTTTTTTCAGAAGCGTCTAGCACGTCTTCCTAAGGTGCGCACGTTCCTGCAGGGGGTCTGTCATATTGTGCCCCCGTACAAGCGGCCGTTAGATCCATGGGATCTGAACAGGGTACTAGTTGCTCTCCAGAAGCCGCCCTTCGAGCCTCTGAAGGAAGTTTCCTTTTCTCGGCTGTCACAGAAAGTGGCGTTTCTTGTTGCGATCACATCGCTTCGGCGAGTGTCTGAGCTGGCAGCTCTGTCATCCAAGGCTCCCTTCCTGGTGTTCCACCAGGACAAGGTAGTGCTGCGCCCTATTCCGGAGTTTCTCCCTAAGGTCGTATCCTCTTTTCATCTTAATCAGGATATATCCTTGCCTTCTTTTTGTCCTCATCCGGTTCACCGGTATGAAAAGGACTTACGTTTGCTAGATCTGGTGAGAGCACTCAGAATCTACATTTCCCGAACGGCGCCCATGCGCCGTGCCGATGCACTTTTTGTCCTTGTCGCTGGTCCGCGCAAGGGGTTGCAGGCTTCTAAAGCCACCCTGGCTCGATGGATCAAAGAACCAATTCTAGAGGCCTACCGTTCTGCGGGGCTTCCGGTTCCTTCAGGGCTAAAAGCCCACTCAACCAGAGCCGTGGGTGCGTCCTGGGCATTTCGTCACCAGGCTTCGGCTCAACAGGTGTGCCAGGCAGCTACCTGGTCCAGTCTGCACACTTTCACCAAGCATTATCAGGTGCATACCTATGCTTCGGCGGATGCCAGCTTAGGTAGAAGAGTCCTGCAGGCGGCAGTGACACCCCTGTAGGGGAGGGCTGTTTTGCAGCTCTAACATGAGGTATTTCTTTACCCACCCAGGGACAGCTTTTGGACGTCCCAATCGTCTGGGTCTCCCAATAGAGCGCTGAAGAAGAAGGGAATTTTGTTACTTACCGTAAATTCCTTTTCTTCTAGCTCTTATTGGGAGACCCAGCACCCGCCCTGTTGTCCTTCGGGATGTTTTTTTGTTGTTTGCGGGTACACATGTTGTTCATGTTGAACGGTTTTTTCAGTTCTCCGATGTTATTCGGAGTTAATTTGTTTAAACCAGTTATTGGCTTCCTCCTTCTTGCTTTGGCACTAAAACTGGAGAACCCGTGATACCACGGGGGGGTATAGCCAGAGGGGGAGGGGCCTTGCACTTTTGATGTAGTGCTTTGTGTGGCCTCCGGAGGGCAGTAGCTATACCCCAATCGTCTGGGTCTCCCAATAAGAGCTAGAAGAAAAGGAATTTACGGTAAGTAACAAAATTCCCTTCATTTTCCACCAAAAAACGACGTGTGGTTCCCCCTATTTTTTTTTTGGTAGCCAGCTAAGGTGAAGCAGACGGCTATAGACCGCAGCTTCACCTTGGCTTGTAATCCAAAATAAAGGTCACCCATTGCTGTTATTTTAAATTAAATAAATAATTTGAAACAAAAAAACGTGAAGTCATCTCCCCCCCCGCCCCCCAAATTGGATCACAAGCCAAGATGAAGCAGACCGCTGTGGTCTGGTATTCTCAGAATTGGGAAGTCCACGGTTTTTGGACCCTCCCCAGCCTAAAAATAGCAGGCTGCAGCCACCCCAGAGGTGGTGCATCCATTAGATGCGCCAATCCTAGCGCTTTGCCCCAGCTCAACCCGTTGCCCTGGTGCGGTAGCAAATGGGGTAATATATGGTGTTGATACCAACTGTGTAATGTCACCTGTCATCAAGCCCAGAGGTTATTAATGTCACGGCGTCTATTAGATAGCCGACATCACTAACCTTATCAGTAATAATAATAATAAAAAAAAATAGACAAATTTTTCTTTTGTAAAAATACTCCCCAACACATTCCCTCTTTCACCAATTTATTGAAAAGAAAAACAAATCCGGGTCCAGCGTAATCCAATAAGTGGGTCCCATGACGATCTATACCATATTATTATTATTATTATTATTATTATTATTATTATTGCGCCATTTATTCCATGGCGCTTTACAAGTGAAAGAGGGTATACGTACAACAATCATTAACAGTACAAAACAGACTGGTATAGGAGGAGAGAGGACCCTGCCCACGAGGGCTTACAGTCTACAGGGAATAGGTGATGGTACAATAGGTAAGGACAGAGCTGGTTGCGCAGTGGTCTACTGGACTGAGGGCTATTGTAGGTTGTAGGCTTGTTGGAAGAGGTGGGTCTTGAGGTTCCTCTTAAAGCTTTCCATGGTAGGGGAGAGTCCGATGTGCTGAGGTAGAGCGTTCCAGAGTATGGGGGATGCACGGGAGAAATCTTGTACGCGATTGTGGGAAGAGGAGATAAGAGAGGAGCAGAGAAGGAGATCTTGGGAGGATCTGAGGTTGCGTGCAGGTAGGTACCGGGAGACTAGGTCACAGATGTAGGGAGGAGACAGGTTATGCATGGCTTTGTATGTCATGGTTAATGTTTTGAACTGGAGTCGTTGGGCGATGGGAAGCCAGTGAAGGGATTGGCAGAGTGGCGAGGCTAGGGAGTAGCGAGGGGAGAGGTGGATTAAGCGGGCCGCAGGGTTTAGGATAGATTGGAGGGGTGCAAGAGTGTTGGAAGGGAGGCCAGAGAGCAGGAGGTTGCAGGAGGTTGCAGTAGTCAAGGCGGGAGATGATGAGGGCATGCACTAATGTTTTTGCTGATTCTTGGTTAAGGAAAGCACGGATCCGGGAGATATTTTTGAGTTGTAGTCTGCATGAGGTGAAGAGGGCTTGGATGTGTGGCTTGAAGGATAGAGCAGAGTCGAGGGTTACTCCAAGGCAACGAGCTTGTGAGACTGGGGAGAGTGAGCAACCATCGAGTTTGATGGAAAGGCTTGTTGGAAGAGATGAGTGAGGAGGAGGAAAGACAATGAACTCTGTTTTGTCCATGTTAAGTTTTAGGAATCGTGCAGAGAAGGATGAAATAGCAGACAGACATTGTGGGATTCTGGTTAGTAGAGAGGTAATGTCAGGTCCAGAGAGGTAGATCTGTGTGTCATCGGCATAGAGATGATACTGGAAGCCGTGGGACTCTGAGCTGTCCCAGGCCGAAGGTGTAGATGGAAAACGGCAGGGGTCCAAGAACTGAGCCTTGGGGGACACCGACAGTTAGGGGGCTAGATGAGGAAGTGGTGTGAGAATGGGGGATGCTGAAAGTTCGGTCACTGTCCCTGTCAATGAAGAACAGAATGTTCCCCAATGGCTGTGAGATCAGTGCAGTGACCTGAGCTAACATCATGAGGTCAGGCCAGGTCCCCGCAGGGGATGACCAGCGCCGACGTCAGGAGGTTAGCTGAGTTCATTTCCTGCGGTAATTAGCAGCGGGCGCTCACCACTGAGTTCAATGACCGCCGCACTCTCACGCAAAGTGTTGCAGGAGCCCGCAACGTCACTGCTAGTCACAGTCTTGGACTCCCGCGATACTTGATGTGAGAACGCGGCAGTCATAGGAGTCAGTGACTCGCGCTGACGTCATGAGTTCAGCGGAGAACATCACAGCAGGTAATGAACTTAGCTAACCTCATGATGTCAGCGCTCGGCATCCCCGCAGCTGCTTACATACTGCTGTGTGAGCCACTGCGGGGCTTGCCAGGGGAGTGGGACATTATATAGACTGCAGGAGCACCCATAGACGGAAGCCACACGAAAGTGCTTCCATGTGGCTTCCATCGACACCATAATAACGGAACAGACATACAGACATGGATTGCACACAGAAGCACTTAGATGTGCCATCTGTTGCTACACAAAACACATTGAAAACATGGTCTTTTCAGTAGGTCCACAAAAAAAGAGCAATTGACCAGGACAAATGGAACGGTCGTCTGAATGAGCCCTTAAACTTTTTACATCCGGACGCTGTTGGGCCTTCCCAGATATGTTATTTATCACCTTCATATAGATAAGTCATCAATCCTATACTAGTGGAAAACCCTTTTCTTGCCATATTTAAAGGGGTTTTTAGGGATTTATGACCTGCCCTTAAGACCCCAAAACATGTGCGATAACTTTTGGCTGAACTATGGTTTGGCCCATTTTTTTATTTTTTTTTTGGGCCAGCAGCTACCCTGCCCAACACTCTGGGGTTTTCTATGAAAGAAATGCTGTCAGACACTGAGCATGCACACACCGGATCCTTGTCTCCCCTATACATATTAGGCCGATTTCAGACGCCCATGTTTAATCAGGTACAAGCCATACACATGGTTATGGTCATCTGTGTTTGCATACATGGGACACCTACCGGAGACAACACGGGTCTCAGAAATAAAAAGATTTTCTATATTCACCTGTATCCAGCGCTGTTTTCTTCAGCTCTGCTGCCTCCTGCTTCTGACCAACGCTCATTATATTCATTGATTATTCACTGCGCTGAGGAGCTGGATGCCGGAGCATCGCGGGGACAGCGCTGGGTACATATAATATATAATATAATGAGCGGCGGTCAGGAGCGGGAGGCAGCAGAGCCGAAGAAAACAGCGCCCGATACAGGTGAATATAGAAAATCTTTTTATTTCAGAGACCCGTGTTTTTCTCCGGTACGTGTCACACTGATGTCACACGGATCACATCAGTGTGCGATCCGTGTGACACCCGTGCTGCCGGAGAAAAAACGGATATGTCTCCGTGTGTGCGTGCGGAGCCATGAGGGGTCACAGGGTCCGTGTGAGTAACCGCATAGAATAACATGGGTACGTGTGGCATCCGTGTTAAAAAATGGATGTCACATGTACCTGAAACAGACACGTCTCAAAAAAGGGCCTTAGACTCTTTGCCGAACCTGTCAATATTGGCGGGTTCTCCTGACGTTATTCACTTGTTCTTACAGTCGGCATGTGGTACATTTAGTAGTGGTAGTGCAGGGTATTGCAGCTTTGTCTCCAAATGTTCAGTGTGCAGGTATACAGTCCTATGTACAGTCATGGCCAAAAGTTTTGAGAATGACACCAAAATTCTATTTTCCCATGATCTGTTGCCTTCTGGATTTTAATTGTTTGTCTGATGTTTACTTCACATACAGAAATATAATTGCAATCATATTATGAGTACCAAAAGGTTATATTGACAGTTAGAATGAGTTAATGCAGCAAGTCAATATTTGCAGTGTTGACCCTTCTTCAGGACCTCTGCAATTCTCCCTGGCATGCTCTCAATCAACTTCTGGACCAAATCCTGATTGATAGCTGTCCATTCTTGCATAAGCAATGCTTGCATTTTGCCAGAATTTGTTGTTTCTTCAGCGCTCTATTGGGAGACCCAGACGATTGTTTTACGATTGGGGTATAGCTACTGCCCTCTGGAGGCCACACAAAGCACTACATCAAAAGTGCAAGGCCCCTCCTCCTCTGGCTATACCCCCCCCGTGGTATCACGGGTTCTCCAGTTTTAGCTTTGTGTGCGAAGGAGGTCAGACATTCCATGCATAGCTCCACAGATTTTAGTCAGCAGTAGCTGCTGACTATTTCGGATGGAAGAAAAGAGGACACATATAGTGTCCCCAGCATGCTCCCTTCTCACCCCTGGATGGTGTTGTAAGGTTGAGGTACCTATTGCTGGTACAGGGCTGGAGCCTGACATGCTGTTTTCCTTCCACATCCCCTGGTAGGGCTCTGTGGAAGTGGGATCCTGCCGGCCTCTCAGCTCTGACGCCGGGCTCCATCCACAGACCCATTAGAACCTGATGGAGACGGAGCAGGAGTACGATCAGGGACAGGCCCTGCATCATACAGGTACTCTGTGTCCCCGGCAGGCACAGACACACTCCGGGCTGGCTGGGTGTTGTAGTGCGCCGGGGACCGCAACGTTGGAGTTAGTGTCCCTACAGATTACTGGGGGATTTTTTGTGTATGGGAACGCAGCGCCGACCCCCTCTGGACCGGGCGGCGCTGCTGTGACTTGTGGTGCGCCGGGGATCCGCCGTCCGCGCTTTTACGGCGGCGGCGGTTATAAATTGAGTCCCCGGCTTTTTGGGCCTAGGACGCCGGCAGCTCCGATTCGTTCCCGCCCCCACCCTGTCATTCAGGGTAGGGGAGAGACGCTGTTCGCTAGCAGCGACGAGGGCTGGAGCCTGATTTACATGCTCCAGCCCTCACACTAGGCACAGAGGGAAGCAGGCTTCCCGCTCTTAGCCAGGAACGCCCAGGGCCCGCCCCCCTTCGCTCTCAGGACGCCGGCAGCCATTACATGCAGTCTGGCTGGAGGAAGGACGCAAGGCTCTGGGAGACCTGGACTAGGGGCTATCTGGCGACCACACACCCGCTTTTTAAGCGGGCGGTAAGCGATTTTTCTGTGCTGGTCCCTCTAGTGCCTCACGGTGTATCGGTGTACTGTGTACAGATATATAGATATTGTATTTCTTGCACTGTGAGGTCGCTTCTGGCTGCATCTCCCAGATCCCTCTGTGGAAGCAGCAACATGCCATCCTCAAAACGCAAGGCTGCCAAGGCCAGGGCTGTGTGTACTGCGTGTGCTGCATGTGGGGCTAATCTACCAGCAGGCTCCCATTGTGTGCAATGCTCCGACCCGGTGCTGCTTCGCCAGCCGGAGTCAGGAGGGGTAGTGACCCAGGCTGAGACGCTTGTAAGTTCTGCCCCGGTGACAGGGACAGACTTTGCAGTTTTTGCTGATAATATGTCTATGTCTATGGCAAAAATCCTTGAAACCTTGCAATCTATGCATGGGGCTCAGTCTTTGGGCACGGCGAGGCCTCTGTCCTCAGGTCCCCCTCACTTGGAATTAATCCAGCCCACAGGGGGGTCCCCGGCTTCACAGGCCGAGGATTATGACTCAGATGATAGCCCCAGCCACCCTAAGCGAGCTCGCTGGGAAAGACCCTCGACGTCATCACACTGCTCAGGGTCTCAGCGCAATCAGTCTCCCTGTGATGTGTCTGATGAGAGTGATCAGGAATCCATTCCTGGAACCCCTCTCAACCTGGATACCCCTGATGGGGATGCCATGGTAAACGACCTTATCTCAGCCATCAATAGGCTGTTGGATATTTCTCCCCCAGCCCCTTCAGCAGAAGAGGCGGCTGCGGAGCAGGAGAAGTTTCGTTTCCTTTATCCCAAGCGTAAATTGAGTGCTTTGTTGGATCACGCTGACTTCAGAGAATCAATCCAGAAGCACGACGCTCACCCAGAAAGGCGTTTCTCTAAACGATCTAAAGATACGCGTTTCCCTTTCCCCCCTGAGATGGTCAAGCGCTGGACACAGTGTCCAAAGGTAGACCCCCCGATTTCCAAACTTGCAGCTAGATCCATAGTTGCAGTGGAGGATGGCGCTTCACTTAAGGATGCCAATGACAGACAGATGGACCTTTGGTTAAAATCTGTCTATGAAGCTATCGGCGCGTCGTTTGCTCCGGCATTCGCAGCCGTATGGGCACTCCAGGCTATTTCAGCTGGCTTAGCAAAAGTGGATGCTATCATACATCCAGCAGTGCCGCAAGTGGCGCACCTTACCACGCAGATGTCGGCGTTTGCGTCTTACGCTATCAATGCGGTCCTAGAATCTACCAGCCGCACCTCAATGGCGTCCGCCAATTCGGTAGTTTTGCGCAGAGCCTTGTGGTTAAAGGACTGGAAAGCAGATGCTGGTTCCAAAAAATGTTTAACCAGTTTGCCTTTATCTAGAGATAGACTGTTTGGCGAGCCATTGGCTGATATCATTAAGCAGTCCAAGGGTAAAGACTCCTCTTTACCACAACCCAGAACATCCAAACCTCAGCAGAAAAAGTGGCAGCAGAGGTTTCAGTCCTTTCGAGGTTCGGGCAAGACACCATTTACCTCGTCCAAAGGGACTCAGAGGACGCAAAGAAACTCAGATTCGTGGCGGGCTCACACGCGCCCCAAGAAAGCAAATGGAGGTACCGCTTCCAAAGCGGCTACCTCATGACTTCCAGCCCCCTCCCTCCGCATCGCCGGTCGGGGGCAGGCTCTCCCGCTTTTTCGGCATTTGGATGTCACAGGTCAAAGACTGGTGGGTGACGGACATTTTGTCTCGCGGGTACAGAATCGAGTTCAATTCTCGTCCTCCAGCTCGGTTCTTCAGAACCTCCCCACATCCAGACCGAGCAGATGCTCTGCTGCAGGCGGTGGACTCCCTAAGAGCGGAAGGAGTGGTGATCCCAGTCCCTCCTCAGGAACAAGGGCAAGGGTTTTACTCCAATCTCTTTGTGGTTCCAAAAAAGGACGGCTCGTTCCGTCCTGTTCTGGACCTAAAACGGCTCAACAAACATGTGCACGCCAGGAAGTTTCGGATGGAAACCCTGCGTTCTGTCATTGCCTCAATGTCCAGAGGAGACTTCCTTGCCTCAATAGACATCAAAGATGCTTATCTCCACGTGCCAATTGCTACAGAACATCAACGTTTTCTACGTTTTGTGATAGGAGACGACCATTTTCAGTTCGTAGCTCTGCCATTTGGTCTGGCGACAGCCCCACGGGTCTTCACCAAGGTCATGGCGGCGGTGGTAGCAGTCTTGCACTCTCAGGGACACTCGGTGATCCCTTACCTAGACGATTTATTGGTCAAAGCTCCCTCTCAAGAGGCATGTCAGCACAGCCTGAATGCTACGCTGGAGACCCTACAGTCTTTCGGATGGATCATCAACTTTCCAAAGTCGATCCTATCACCGACTCAATCACTAACGTATCTTGGCATGGAGTTTCATACTCTAGCAGCGATAGTGAAGCTTCCGCTGAACAAGCAGCGGTCACTACAGACAGGGGTGCAATCTCTTCTGCAGGGCCAGTTGCATCCCTTGCGGCGCCTCATGCATTTCCTAGGGAAGATGGTGGCAGCCATGGAAGCAGTTCCCTTTGCGCAGTTTCATCTGCGCCCACTTCAATTGGACATTCTCCGCCAATGGGACGGGAAGTCAACGTCCCTGGACAGGAAAGTCTCGCTTTCCCAGACGGCCAAGGACTCCCTACAATGGTGGCTCCTTCCCACCTCATTGTCTCAGGGAAGATCCTTCCTGCCCCCATCCTGGGCAGTAGTCACGACAGATGCGAGTCTGTCAGGGTGGGGAGCAGTATTTCTCCACCACAGGGCTCAGGGGACGTGGACTCCGCAGGAGTCCACCCTTCAGATCAATGTTCTGGAGATCAGAGCAGTGTATCTTGCTCTACTGGCCTTCCAACAGTGGCTGGAAGGAAAGCAGATCCGAATCCAATCGGACAACTCCACAGCGGTGGCATACATCAACCACCAAGGAGGGACGCGCAGTCGGCAAGCCTTCCAAGAAGTCCGGCGCATTCTAATGTGGGTGGAGGACAGAGCATCCACCATATCCGCGGTTCACATCCCAGGCGTAGAAAACTGGGAAGCAGACTTCCTCAGTCGCCAGGGCATGGACGCAGGGGAATGGTCCCTTCACCCGGACGTGTTTCAGGAAATCTGTCGCCGCTGGGGAGTGCCGGACGTCGACCTAATGGCATCCCGGCACAACAACAAGGTCCCGGCATTCATGGCGAGGTCGCGCGATCAAAGAGCTCTGGCGGCAGACGCCTTGGTTCAAGATTGGTCGCAGTTTCAGCTCCCATACGTGTTTCCGCCTCTGGCGCTCTTGCCCAGAGTGCTACGCAAGATCAGATCCGAGTGCAGCCGCATCATACTCGTCGCTCCAGACTGGCCGAGGAGGTCGTGGTATCCGGATCTGTGGCATCTCACGATCGGTCGACCGTGGTCACTGCCAGACCGACCAGACTTACTGTCCCAAGGGCCGTTTTTCCATCAGAATTCTGCGGCCCTGAACCTGACTGTGTGGCCATTGAGTCCTGGATCCTAGCATCTGCAGGATTATCTCAAGGAGTCGTTGCCACAATGAGACAAGCTAGAAAGTCGAATTCGGCTAAGATCTACCACAGAACGTGGAAGATTTTCTTATCCTGGTGCTCTGCTCAGGGAGTGTCTCCCTGGCCATTTGCATTGCCCAAGTTTCTTTCCTTCCTGCAATCGGGGTTAGAAAAGGGCTTGTCGCTCAGCTCCCTTAAAGGGCAAGTTTCGGCACTATCCGTGTTTTTTCAGAAGCGTCTAGCACGTCTTTTTAAGGTGCGCACGTTCCTGCAGGGGGTCTGTCATATTGTGCCCCCGTACAAGCGGCCGTTAGATCCATGGGATCTGAACAGGGTACTAGTTGCTCTCCAGAAGCCGCCCTTCGAGCCTCTGAAGGAAGTTTCTTTTTCTCGGCTGTCACAGAAAGTGGCGTTTCTTGTTGCGATCACATCGCTTCGGCGAGTGTCTGAGCTGGCAGCTCTGTCATCCAAGGCTCCCTTCCTGGTGTTCCACCAGGACAAGGTAGTGCTGCGCCCTATTCCGGAGTTTCTCCCTAAGGTCGTATCCTCTTTTCATCTTAATCAGGATATATCCTTGCCTTCTTTTTGTCCTCATCCGGTTCACCGGTATGAAAAGGACTTACGTTTGCTAGATCTGGTGAGAGCACTCAGAATCTACATTTCCCGCACGGCGCCCATGCGCCGTGCCGATGCACTTTTTGTCCTTGTCGCTGGTCCGCGCAAGGGGTTGCAGGCTTCTAAAGCCACCCTGGCTCGATGGATCAAAGAACCAATTCTAGAGGCCTACCGTTCTGCGGGGCTTCCGGTTCCGTCAGGGCTAAAAGCCCACTCAACCAGAGCCGTGGGTGCGTCCTGGGCATTTCGTCACCAGGCTTCGGCTCAACAGGTGTGCCAGGCAGCTACCTGGTCCAGTCTGCACACTTTCACCAAGCATTATCAGGTGCATACCTATGCTTCGGCGGATGCCAGCTTAGGTAGAAGAGTCCTGCAGGCGGCAGTGACACCCCCGTAGGGGAGGGCTGTTTTGCAGCTCTAACATGAGGTATTTCTTTACCCACCCAGGGACAGCTTTTGGACGTCCCAATCGTCTGGGTCTCCCAATAGAGCGCTGAAGAAGAAGGGAATTTTGTTACTTACCGTAAATTCCTTTTCTTCTAGCTCTTATTGGGAGACCCAGCACCCGCCCTGTTGTCCTTCGGGATGTTTTTTTGTTGTTTGCGGGTACACATGTTGTTCATGTTGAACGGTTTTTCAGTTCTCCGATGTTATTCGGAGTTAATTTGTTTAAACCAGTTATTGGCTTCCTCCTTCTTGCTTTGGCACTAAAACTGGAGAACCCGTGATACCACGGGGGGGGTATAGCCAGAGGAGGAGGGGCCTTGCACTTTTGATGTAGTGCTTTGTGTGGCCTCCAGAGGGCAGTAGCTATACCCCAATCGTAAAACAATCGTCTGGGTCTCCCAATAAGAGCTAGAAGAAAAGGAATTTACGGTAAGTAACAAAATTCCCTTCTTTTTGTTTGTCCACCCGTCTCTTGATGATTGCCCACAAGTTCTCAATGGCATTAAGATCTGGGGAGTTTCCAGGCCATGGACCCAAAATCTCTGTGTGTTCCATGAGCCATTTAGTGATCACCTTTGCTTTATGTCAAGGTGCTCCATCATGCTGGAAAAGGCATTGTTGGGCGCCAAACTGCTCTTGGACAGTTGGGAGAAGTTGCTCTTGGAGGACATTCTGGTACCATTCTTTATTCATGGCTGTGTTTTTAGGCAAGACTGTGAGTGAGACGATTCCCTTGGCTGAGAAGCAACCCCTCACATGAATGGTTTCAGGATGCTTAACAGTTGGCATGAGACAAGACTGGTGCTAGCGCTCACCTCTTCTTCTCCTAATAAGCTGTTTTCCAGATGTCCCAAACAATCGAAAAGGGGATTCATCTGAGAAAATGACTTTCCCCAGTCCTCAGCAGTCCGCTCCCTGTACCTTTTGCAGAATATCAGTCGATCCCTGATGTTTTTTCTGGAGAGAGGTGGCTTCTTTGCTGCCCTCCTTGAAATCAGGCCTTGCTCAAGCAGTCTCCGCCTCACAGTGCGTGCAGAAGCACTCACACCAGCCTGCTGCCATTGCTGAGCTAGCTCTGCACTGCTGGTAGTCCGATCCCTCAGCTGAAACAGTTTTAAGATACGGTCCTGGCGTTTGCTGGTCCTTCTTGGGCGCCCTGGAGCCTTTTTGGCAACAATGGAAGCTCTCTCCTTGAAGTTCTTGATGATGCGATAGATTGTTGACTGAGGTGCAATCTTTGTAGCTGCGATACTCTTCCCTGTTAGGCCATTTTTGTGCAGAGCAATGATGGCTGCGCGTGTTTCTTTAGAGATAACCATGGTTAACTGAAGAGAAACAATAATACCAAGCACCAGCCTCCTTTTAAAGTGTCCAGTGGTGTTATTCTTACTTAATCATGACTGATTGATCGCCAGCCCTGTCCTCATCAACACCCACACCTGTGTTAATGGAACAATCACTAAAACAATGTTAGCTGATCCTTTCTTTATCGTTCCTATGGGAGACCCAGACCATGGGTGTATAGCTACTGCCCCCGGAGGACACAAAAAGTTACTACACTCAAAACGTGTAGCTCCTCCCTCCTAGCATATACACCCCCTGCTAGCCAGTCCTAGCCAGTTCAATGCTTTGTGTTTCAGGAGGATCACACACACATGCATCTCTGATTTTGATTTTTGATTTTTCCTTCTGGATCAAAGATTTGGAGAAAAGCGGGTCCAGCTGGACTCCCGGCATGTCCCTTCTCACCCCCCTGGCGGCGGTGCTGTTAAGGTTGATTTTCCAAGGCTGGAGCCTTCTCATGCCGCGCTCCTTCACCATCCCATGCTGGGGCTCTGGCTTGAAGTGGGAGCCAACACGGTTCTCACTGCTTTGCAGGAGACCGGTCTCCATCCGCAGCCCTTTTGCAGCTGGACGGAGCTATCACCCCCCAGGAACCTGGCAACCTGCGTCTCACAAGCTAAGTATATGAGACGTTATTACCACAGAAAGTGGTCTTTCCAGGGGTCCTTTATGTTTATTATTGGGGGAGTGTGTTTTATGTTTGGTGTTAACGTTTCCGGCCGGTTCTCCAGTTTTTACTGGAGAACCGCGCCGATGGTGCCTGCACGCCGGCCGCATGTTTTACTCTAGGCCCCGGCTTCGCCTGAGGCCTAGTTTCGGTTTCCACTGTCTCTGCATGTCAGTCAGGCAGAGGGACAGTGTGGCTCCGCCCAGCGGCTGTGCAGCACAAGGGAGGGGACACTCCTCACTGAGGAAGGATTCCCTCCCCTGGCTACCTCATTTGCCGCTCTCAGAGTAGGCCCCGCCCCCTCTCCTCGCTCCGGTCGCCATTTTCTCAGCGTTCTCTGTGCCTGCATAGGCACAGAGATTCCACGCTGTGATAGGTGGGGGCCTGGGCTGAGGGATAGAGGGCACAGACATGTCTGTTTTAACGATCTGCAGCCACGACCTCCGGTTTGTGCAGCTGCTTATTTTATCCGTTTATATATGCTGGGGGCCATTCTAGACAGAGCCCCCACCTCTGCAGCATGTCTCACAGAGCGAGGCTGCAGGCTGTTTTTATTATCCACTGCAGGTAGTCTCGTACGGCTGTACCGAGCTCATAACCACTGTGGCCCCTCAGCTTGGAGGCTCATTAATGGTCCCTCCAGCTGCTCCGGCTTCGGTGGCTGACCCCTGGTTTGGCTGGAATCCTATTTCCAGGGGTCGGCTGTCCCGGCATCTGCTGAGCATGCAGCCCCCTTCTCAGGGCGTTTTCTGCTTCAGCTCGCTCAGCAAAGCTCACAAGGGACTCTCCTTCTGGGCTCAGACCCCGTCTTCCTGACAGGGAGACGCAGGGTCCCCTGTCCTCCCCGTCCCGCAGCTCCGATTACGAGCTGACTCACTGGTCGAGGAGGATGTCTCTACCAGGGGCTCGGACGTTACTTTATGTACATTGATCCGTCCGTAGGTGACGCAGATGCGAATGATTGGATTGCGTCCATTATACTTGTACTGGACCTCCATCCGCCTGTATCAGGGGAGTATTCCCCGCTGGCAGAAAGGCATCAGTATACCTTTAACAGGACGAGGAGTGTGTTCCTTAACCACTCCAGTTTTCAGCCCGCTGCGTCCAAGCCCACAGCCTGTCCTGCAGACCCCACAGCGGGGTTCTGCTGCCTGTTTCCCCCTCCCATCAGAGGTGATCAAGGAGTGTACTCATTCGCCAAGAGTGGCCACTCCGGTGTCTAGACTTTCAGCCCGGATAGTTGTATCAGTGGCTGACGGCACCTCTATAAGGATCCCACGGTACATTAATTTTGTACTGGACCTCAATCCGCCGGAGTTACCTTACCTAGGAGAACACAACGTGTGTTCCTTAACCACTCCAGTTTTCAGACCCCTGTGACCAAGCCCAGGGTCCGCTCTGACAGTCGCTTCCCATGAAGCGTGATTCTGAGGACTGTGTTTCCCCTGTCCACCAATGGTGGTCAAGAAGTGGGCTCATTCACCTCAGGTGGCTCAGCCCGGACCGTTATGTCAGTGGCTGATGGCTCCTCACTTAAGGTTTTGCGGTCCGCCCGGTTGTCCTTTTGGCCAAGTCGGTATGGAGGTGGCAGGAGCTTCGTTCTCCTCAGCTTTACAGCAGTGCGGTTTTTTTTTGTACCTTCTCTGCTTCTCTGGAGGAGATGCATTCCCTCACAGGGACTCTATGCCCAAAACGGTTGCCTGAACTTCCAGACTTCAGTCTTTTCATCCTATGCCAGGTCTGCCATGCTGGACACCGCACGGCGGTGGTCTTGGCTACTTTCCTCGCTATCCGCAGGCTCCTGTGGCTTCGGAAATGGAAGGCAGATGCCTCTATAGAGGTTCCTTGCTGGGCTCCCCTTTGGTGGGACCAGTTTCTTCGGAACCAACTGGATGAAATTAAGGAAGCTCTTGGCGGGGAGTGTTCTTCCTTGCCACAAACCTAAACCAGGGAACCTGTCCAGGGCAGGAATCACTTGAGGTTTCGGTGGTTTCCGTTCCTCCATCTGATCGTCCTCTAGCTCGGCCTAGGTTCATAGAACCAAATGGCTCGAAGCTGCGTCTTCAGAAGACCGCAGGAGATGCTGCCACTGAGTCAGCTTCCTCCGAGCTATCTAGCCACGCCAACAACCTCCTTGGTCGGTGGCAGGCTCTCTCCACTTGGCGACGTATGGTTCTAACACGTCTCCGTTCAGTGGGGGCGGGATTATATCTCCCATGGCTACAGGATGGAATTCTGTCCACCCGCCAAACAGATTTTTTCTGTCAACTCCTCCCGGCTCCAAGGCCGCCGCCTTCTCACAGGCCGTGGCATTTCTTGCAGGCCAATGGAGTAATTGTACCGGTTCCCGACTGGGAACGGTTCTGAGATTTTTGCTTAAATCTATTCCTAGTCCCCGAAGAGGGCGGTGCCTTCCGACCTGGATCTTTAGCTTTTCAAGCATAGTCAGGTGTGGCGTTTTCACATGGAGTCTCGGTCTTGTTCCGTGTGTTTTTCACCGGATCAATCAAGAACCCGAGGAGATTCCCTAGCAGCCATCGGCATCAGTGATGCCTATCTGCAGGGGTCAATCGCAGTTTCACACCAGCGTTGACTACGTTTTGACAATCGGAGTGGTCCAATTCGTGGCTCTTCCCTTGGGGTTAGCCACGGCCCCTCGAGTATTCTCATTGGGGCAGCTGTAATTAGGGTCCTGCACCCCTAGGGATTGGCAGTGATCTTTTGCCCTGGACGGCCTTCTTGTCGGGGCTTCATCCAGTGCTGACTCTTAGCAGAGTGCTTCGCTCACTCTCGCCACTCTAACCTATTCGGGTGGCTTGTCTTTCTGTCCAAGTCCACTCTGACTTCGAACCAGAGGTTCTCAGGGACTTGTGAAGCTGCTCTTAGTCGATCAGTAGTCCCTCCGCTGGCGGTTGACGTCGTTCTATCAGTCACCATATACAGGTGCTGGTCAGACGGTGGCGTCAATGGAAGCGATTCCTTGCCCAGTTTCTCCTGCGTCCTCTGAGACTGGATGTTTTCCGCTGTACAAGCGAACTCCCTCCTCCCACGGGGTGGTGGCTTCGCCACTGACCAGGGGCTCGTTTCAGTGGTGGCTTCGGCCACTCTGTCTCAGGGGCGCTCCTTCCTGGCCCCGTCCCGGGTGATCTTCACCAGGATGCTAGTCTATCCGCCTTGGGAGCAGTATATCTCCACCGTGGAGCGCAGGGCGCTTATACTCTGTCCGAATCAGCCCTCTGGATCAATGTGCTGCAAATCAGAGCTGTATTTCTAGCTCTCTAAGCCTTCACCATCTGTTGGCGGCTAGGCACATTCGAGTCCAGTCGGACAACGTGACAGCGTTTTCCTACATCAGCTTCCAGGGCGGGACACTCAGCCGCCTGGCAATCTTGGTGGCTCAACATTCTTCAGTGGACAAGGGACTCCTAGTCCACCGTATCCGCAGCCCACATCCTAGATGTGAAAACTGCGAGGCAGACTATTTCAGCTGTCCAACCGTGGTCCACAATCCTCAGGTTTTGCGGTAGACACACTGGTTCATGTTTGATCCCAGCTTCGTCTCTTTACGTATTTCACCCTCTACCTCTTGTCCAGAGTCCTGCGCAAGATCAGTAAAGGGGGCCGTCGGGTCATTCTCATACTCCAGACTGACCCAGGCAGGCTTGGTACTCTGACCTGCTCCTTCTGTCCGTTGGGTTGCCATGGCATCTTCCGGACCGTCCAGACCTTTTCTCAAAAGATCCGTTTTTTCCGTCAGATTTCTGGATTCTCAGATTGATGGCGTAGCTCTTGAGTCCTGGATCTTGGCGACTTCTGGTATCCTTCCTGAAGTCATCTCCGCTATGACTCGAGCTCCAAGGTGTCCTTTGACCTTTTTGGCCTTGCCGACCCTCCTGTCCCTTCCACAGTCCTGTCTACAGCTAGGACTATCCCTCATTAAGGGACATGTCTCGGCTCTGTTAGTATGTGCCAGCGGCGTATCGTCCGGCTGGCTCCGGTGCGCTCCTTTAAGGGCGCATCTCACATCATTCCGCCTTTCCGGCGGCCTATGGAGCCCTGGGACCTTAATCCGGTCCTCCCGGTTCCCGGAAACCCCCCTTTGCGCCTCTTGGGGAGGTTTCTTTGTTTCATCTTTCACAGAAAGTAGTCTTTCTAGTGGCTATAATTTCCCGCCAGAGAGTTCTGGCTGCACTCTCGGAGTCACCCCCTTTTTTGGTCTTTTGCATCAAGACAAGGTGGTCTCCGTCCGACTCCGGACTTTTTTCCCTAAGGTGGTTACTGCTTCCACCTTATCCGGGGCAATTTTCCTGCCTTCCTTTTGTCCGGCTCCTGTTCATCGCTTGAGGAAGCGTTGCATATCCTGGATCTGGTGCGGGCGCTCCGGATCTATGTGTCTCGCACCGCCGTTATTAGGCGGTGCACCTCTCTCTGGTGCTGACTGCTAGTCAGCGTAGCGGTCTCTCGGCATCTAAGCCGACCCTGGTTCGTTGGCTTAGGTCGGCCATTTCCGAGATCTACAAGTGTACTCAAGTGCCTTCCCCGCCGGGGATCAGAGCACATTTGATCAGACCTGTCGGCGCCTTTTTGGGCTTTCAGGCACCAGGCTACGGCTCAGTAGGTCTGTCAGACTGCAGCTCGAATTAGTCTGCATACTTTTTCGAAGCACTACCCAAGGCATGCTCATGCTTTGGCAGACGCGGGCTTGGGCAGACGCATCTTTCCGGCGTCTGTCGCCCATTTGTGAAGTTAGGTTTTGCCTGCTTCTCAGTTGTCTGTTTATTCCCACCCATGGACTGCTTTTGGACGTCCCATGGTCTGGGTCTCCCATAGGAACGATAAAGAAAAAGAGAATTTTGTTACTTACCGTAAATTCTTTTTCTTATAGTTCCGTCATGGGAGACCCAGCACCCTCCCTATTGCCTGTTGGCAGGTTTCTTGTTCCGTGTGTCTTCACCGGCTGTTATTGTTGTAGACAGAGGTTCCGGTTCTTCCGGATTTTACTCTGTCTCTTCTTGTGGGTGGATGTCCTCCTTCAGCTTTTGCACTAAACTGGCTAGGACTGGCTAGCAGGGGGTGTATATGCTAGGAGGGAGGAGCTACACGTTTTGAGTGTAGTAACTTTGTGTGTCCTCCGGGGGCAGTAGCTATACACCCATGGTCTGGGTCTCCCATGACGGAACTATAAGAAAAAGAATTTACGGTAAGTAACAAAATTCTCTTTTTTAAGGCAGGAATGCAATGATGTTGAAATGTGTTTTTTTGGGGGTTGAAGTTCATTTTCTTAGCCAATATTGACTTTGCAAGTAATTGCTGTGAAGCTGATCACTCTTTATGACATTCTGGAGTATATGCAAATTGCCATTTAGAAAAACTTAAGCAGTAGACTTTGTAAAAATTAATATTTGTAGCATTCTCAAAACTTTTGGCCATGACTGTAAACTTCAGAGGCCACATTGGGCACTGCAGTGCCGCAACTCTCTAACCTTTTGGAAAGTGAACTGATAATACAACTAAATGTGAATAATTACATATATGTCGCTTCTTTCCTAGGTCTCCAGTGAGTGCTCTTGCTGCAGGTCCGTCCCTGCCAAGCTTTATGGGTAGGGGTGTAGGAGCCCAGGAAATGGCTTTAGTTTCAAGCGCTAGACCTCCCGGCAGAGGCAGCCCCCCTACTGAAACTGCAGTCAAAAGGGAACAAAAAAGGTAAAGGGGGAAAAAAATGGAATGGGGTGTGTATACATCTGAAAAGGGTTTTATAGTGTTAGCAGATAAACAGGTCTTAAGGGTGCCTTACACGCTGCGACATCGCTAGCGATCTCGTTAGCGATGTGACACGTCAGATCGCAGATGCGATCTGCCGAGATTGCACATAGGTCATTTTAATAGCGCCGGTCACATGTGCGATCTCGGCAGATCACATCTGCGATCTGGCGTTTCACATCGCTAACGAGATCGATATCGCTAGCTATATTGATATGATGTCTGTTTTACAATCTTCAAGGTATAAAGATTATATGACCTGTAATGTGTTTTGGGTTTTTTTTCATTCAAATGTTTCTCTTGATTTCTGAGCGCAGCTCCTCACGGCTTCCGGCAGTTCACTCCATAAATTTCATCACACTGCTGCCCCCTAATGGGGGAAAAAATAGCAATTTCTCCATCGCTTTATTGGGAGACGCAGGCAACATTGGTGTATGCTACTGCCACTAGGAGGCATACACTATGCTATAAAGAGTTGGCTCCTCAGTAGTATACACCGACCTGAGACGAGCTGTTCAATTTAAGCTTCGTGTCCATAGGAGTCAGACACCGGGCTGCACCCAGCCCCAAATCTACCTTTTTAGGTTTGTTTGTTTTTTTTTTTGTGTGCTATTAATTTTGCTTTTGTTTTTCAGATACAGCTCTTTGAGCAACAGGGTGTAATTGGTCCCCCTGATTTCTCACCTAGAGACTGGTTGCACAGTGTGGGGTTGCTCCACTTAATGTTGTCCTTCGTGTCTGTCAGGAGTCTAACACATCAAGAGTATTTTGGGGCACAGAGGGAAAGGCGGACAGTCCTTGCCTCCTCGTTCCCTGCAGACTCACCTTCCATAGCCTCACTGGCATGGGAGGGATCTGAGACTTATTAAACATGGGTTCTAGTAATAGAGTCCGTGCATCCTATAGGATTCATTTAGCCCCATTCCTGGCCTCTTTCACTTTTCCCCAGACCCCACACTACCCCGCTCCACCCTGGTTCCACCAATGGGTAGTAACGATTAATTTAGTCCATGGCTTGATCTAAGGCCTACTCTTCAAGCTAGTCATGCTCACGGCCGCCCTGACCAGTCGCACTCGTGGGCTTTTATCACGCTCTTTTTCGGGGCCGCCTCCCTACTGTCACTTAAGTTCTCTCTCCTCTCCTTTTAGGCGCGTGGGATTTTCCAGCCCCACCCCAACACCTTTTTTCCTGAGAGAGGCACACTGTTCCCCTCCCTGGGGAAATGACAGATGGCTTGCTAGTCGTCTAATGCCTTCTCCAAACTGAACCACATACCTGATGTTACTACTGCTGTCCGCTATGAGTACGAGCCACCAATTGCCACGTGCCAAATACCATAGCGCTCCTTCTGCTGTGTTCATTATACGGGAAGTCAGAGTCACCAATTACAATGTACCATGTTTCTGTCTCGGTGGATCTGTGGTCTTGGCGCGGTATTCAAACCCGTTCTTTCTTCTACTCTGCAAACCATGTGTCTGTTATGGTAATAACCAAGTAATATTACCAAGTAATAACCAAGTAGCCAAGTAATTTCCCAATTATTCTGTGTGTTGGAGCCTCTAATTTCTACATACCATGTGCCTGATGCTACAGCGCTCCTAGGCTCTGGCTACTCTCCAGAGAGTCAGTCCACTTCTACCGTGTACCATATATCTGATGGTGTCGGGGGAGACCGCTAAGGGGTCTTCAGGGTCACAGAGTTGGAGTCCAAATTAAATCTGCGCAGATGTATGTATGAGGAAAAATGACCACACAGACGTGTCTCTATCCGGGAAAGGCTCAATGCTCCTCTAATCTGTATATTATAAATTACACACAGTTATTTAGTTCAACATTGTCCCTGATTGGTCAGAGATAAACAGCAAAGTCTATATTGTACATCATCAGCCTGCTACTGGCTTCCTGATACCAGTTTGAACCAGCTACTGAATACTTCTTTAGTCATTGTACATTTGGCTTCATTATCTTTAACACTTTGCTGAGCATGAATAAGGAGTCAACATCCCACCAAAACTGGTTTCCAATCATTATGAGAGCAGGCAAGATTCTCCTACAAGAGTGTGAACTGCTTCTACAGAAATCCACTTTCCTTTTTTAGTTATACCGGGTGATGCTACCCAAAATGATCTTACGACTGTGCGAACTCCGTATTCCTTTCTCGCCTTTTTATTGGGGGACACAGACAGTGGGTATTATGATGTCTCCAGGGAGGCGTGACACTAGTGTTAGCTCCTTTCCCCCACAGCATATACCCTAGCTAGGCAGGAAACTAGCTCAGTTTTTTCTAGTGTCAGCAGGGAGGCTGACATGTCTGGACTGAGCTCCACCAGAGGTGCCTCAGGCCAGCTTATTTTGTTTTTATTTTTACTTTTTATTTTGTTTTCTTTTTCTTATTCATTCTATTTTTGATAGGAGCAATACCAGGGTGCCCTGCCACCCCCCGTTCCCCCTGTGTACGGGCAGAGGAAACCTGGCGTGCACAAGCCGTCAGTCTTCCCTCGTGCCCAAGTGGTCGGGTCTGCGTACCCCTCCTGGCTCCCTGGAAGCACCTCACACCAAGGTAGCTCCAGAGGGCTAAGCAGAACCGAGGACCTGCTTCAGCCTTGAGCCGAAGATGTGTCCCTGAGATCCCCACATCCATTACCGACGCGTCTTCAGACGGAGCCAGGAGCAGGTAGGGAGACGAGTCATCTGTCCCCTGCATCCAAACCGCCGCCTGGAAAGGCGCCGGTGGGCCGATGCAGGCCGTGATCCCGGGGAGCATCATTAATTTAGCCCCCCGCTTCGGCCTGCATTCTAGCAACGCCCCCTCTCACTGCTCTGGAAGCCGCTCCCTCACTCAGGAGCAGCTCATTTCCGATTGGCCGTCACATTTAGTCTCAGCCCTGGGACCAATCAGCCTCCGGGGGCCGTCTCTCTCCTCCATGCTGCCAGGAACACTGGACGCCATTTTCCACGTGGGGAGCAGACTCGGGTGAGATCGCCTCCTTGGCTCTGCACTTCTGCAGCACTATATACCGCTCTGCTCAGCGGTATATCGCTGTCTCTCTAGCGGTGTGTGCCTGCTGGCTAGCAGTGTATATCAGCTATTAGTGGTATATACTGGCTCTGCCTGCAGGTATATGCCGGCTGTTTGACAGTATATGCCATTTTGCTACGGTATATACCAGCTGTGCATAGCAGTCACTTTATAATACTGCTAGTGGCTCCTCACTCATATAACTCTACCCCTATAGGGCTGTAGGACTCTATTGCTGACATGCGTTACCGCAAGGGTGATAAAGCTTCCCAGGCATCCTCTACGGACTTGTACTATGCTTGTACCACCTGTGGACGCTCGTTTTCTAATGGCCGAAGCTATCCACTATACCGGGGCTGCGATGCCCCTACTACCGTTTCACAACAGACCCCGTTGCCGGACCAGGATGCCGTGCAGTCTCTGGATTCTGCTCCGGCCAGGCAGCACCCCCGTCTGATGACGCAATGCCTGCATGGGCTCTTCTAATGTCTAAAAGGTTAGATGACCTTGCCGCTCAGATATCCCAGCCATTCTCGGGCTCCCACAGCCTTCCCCCGGCCCAGCTCCCTCGGAGGAACTCGCCTGCTTCGTCTGGTCCCTCTTCCCCAAAACGTAAAAAGGCTGTTTCCAAAAGGCGCCATTGCGACCTCTACGCCTCATCCGACTCGGACGATAGTCAGTCTGACTTAGGTTCCGTGACCTTTAGTAGTCAGATTCTCAAGTCTCTGACTCTGATTCAGAAGTCCTTTCTGAGTCTAGGCATATAGAAGACACACTAATTTCGGCTTTCAATCACTCTGTCGATCTCTGATCAGCCTCCTGACCCGACTTCTCAGTCGGCAATCAAGCGGGCCAAGAAGCCTCCTAAATCCTTTGCTCAGGATCCGGTTTTTCGGCAAATTATATCTAAACTGTGGGATCACCCTGATAGAAGGTTTAATAAAAATCCTTCTCTTCATTCGCTTATCCCTTTCCCTCTGAAATGGTTAAGCCCTGGACCAGTATCCAGACTGGCTAAACACACGGTCATGTCTTTTTCAGACAACGCGTTTCTCAAGGACTCGTCCGACCACGCAGTTGATGCTGCGGTCAAATCTATTTTCCAGGCTTCGGGCTCCTCTCTGCGCCCCCTGTTTGCCTTAACATGGGTCGCGAGAGCTATGGGGGTGTGGAGCAAGAACCTACGCAGGATGCTTCGCTCTTGTAATATTCCCCCGGCGGCTTTTGAGATCCTTGATTTGTTCTCTCTAGCCTCTAATTATTTTCTTCACGGCTCCCTAGATGCAGCTAGTTTGTCAGCCCTATCGGCAGCCAATGCTGTCTTTGCCCGCAGAGTCCTTTGGCTAAAAATATGGAATGCAGACAGTGCCTCCAAGAAATCCCTGTCGGTAACAAGGAAAGGTATACCCAAAAGGGATCACAACACCAAAAGTAAATAAAAGAAAACTTTATTACAACATAATTAATCACATATTACCACACTTGGGAGTGAGGCACACAGGAGAACATGATTAAAAACACTTAAAAAGCCGAAGGCATAGTAAACCAACCCGCCAGGAACAATATATTGAAATCACAATACACGATGAAATTATGATATATAGCTCTTTTTATGGACAAAGTTCATGTCCGGTCATACACCCAAAATGCCAATGAACAATGTTTAATAAAGAAGGCAGCAAGTCACGTGATAAATGGACCAGTAACCGAATTCAAGCTGGTATATAATATTAAGGAAATACAGTTACATCCCAGTTGGTCTCTAATTGCATGTAAAGCACAATTTGTAATAGTCAAATATTCGATATATTTGCACAGTATGTGAGCCAATTGCTAAAGTTGGAATTTGCACTTAATACTAAACAGACAGAAGGCTTATATGCAATATAGCTGGTCCATGATCACAAACAGACAGCAACTGGATAAATCAAAGCAATCACGCTCAGTTATGCCCCCAGGACTGTGCACTATAAGCCAGTAATGAATGGTAACGGTGAACTACCTAGGGAAATATCACATAGGCAAGTCCTGAACACTAGGTAGAAATACGACAGCCCTGACCCTGGATGGTAAGGGTATTGCAAACCTAATAAGGCAAGCTGGTGATAGGAGGCTGCCTACAGCATGACAGTCACAGTCCCGTACTTACTACCAAGGGTGTCTGACACCCATGTGGGCAAGGGTGATGAGGAGAGTGAGGGAGTTCCTGGCGTGGTGACCCCACGCGTATCGCCACCTGTAGTGGTGGCTTCCTCAGGGGAAAAGAGAAATGAAGGCAGTGCACCCGTCTCCTGTGTAGCACATATAAAGGACATAAATTACCACTCACCCGTGCTGCAGCTGAGAAACGGTGTGCATTTGCACTGCTCCGATGGCGGCCGCCATCTTGGTTTGGTCACATGACATAACTCACCACCCATCATTCGCTACTGCGCATGCGTTAGGCAAAAATATAGTAAGCACTTGTCAAAGTGCACAAGAGCAAAGCGCATAGTATTATCCATATGGCGATGCATTATAATACATAAGCGGCGTTATAGAATGCTTTTGAGCAACCTATATTATAAATCACCATCCAACATTCGCCACTGCGCATGCGCGAAGTAAAGATATATTAAGCACTTATCAAAGTGCAAAAGAACTCGGCGCATAATGTTATTCAAATAGCGTTTTAGTACAAATGAAGGTGGCGTTCTGGAATGATATACTAATAACTACTTGGATCATCTAGGCTCAAACAACACATGCACGTTACTGTTACTCTGCCCACTCAGGGCAGAGTGTGTATATGGACAAGGCAGAGTATCGCCAATAAGGCAAAAAACACAATAGCTTTAACCTTTATAGGGTACCCATTGATCACAAGGATTCCAGATACCAAAAGGAATCCTTGGATACCGTAGGGGCCATATGGAAGCAAAAAATTGTCAATAAGCCTAGTAACGCAGTGTTTTAAGCCCATTCCAAAGATCTACTGATCCCAAGGATCCCACAGATAAATTATAGAGGGATTCTCCGAATCTAGTTGATCCAAAAGGATTAAGGGCTATAAAAGGAGGTAAATACCACCCATAGAATACAGTGGCAGACCGTTTAATGTATTGATGACCTCAAAATATCTGAAAAGATGCGGTGGGGGGGGGGGGGGGGAAATTAAATATACCACTCCCCATCACCTAATACCAAGGGAACATCCCACAAGGGAGAAAGAGATCTATATTAGCGCTCATATAGAAAAAGGCATAGGGATGTCATCATTCAAAATGCCATAGGCTCACATTTAATTCAATTTCTGGAGTAGGTTCACTAGATTAGCATTACGCTTGGTTAAGAAAAGATACAGCATTAAATAAGCATATATGTCTCTCCTCCATCCCAGGAAAACGAACATAGTCCCATGGGATATGGCGATAGCCGAGTAGGACATACAAAAAGGATAAGTGCACACTCTTTACATGGTGACTGTTTCAAAAAAAGTCACCACATCTATATACTCGGACAACAGAACGGATGTACATGGCACAGTCTACCTTCCCAAGACTGTGGGTGTCCTATAAGGGGCACAAACCACAGATCATCCCGTAACCACAGTCTTAACGCAGTAAGTATAAAATATACGAGTCTCATAGGGGAAGCCCCTAGTATGTTAGGCAAACAACGCCGATGAAAGAGAAAATTGCAAATTCCAACTAGCTCACACCTAGTAGAACAGAGAATTATACAGGATCATGAGCCAAGAGATCAAGCAAAACATAATCATGTATAAGTAGATGTACCACTCGAAGAGCACTGCTATGTTGCGTGACAAAAATAATCGCCATAGTCAAGGTGTATATGTCGAGAATCTTGACAGAACAGACAGAACAACGGCTGTACTCATAGCGAACTCGAGGGTCTATTTAGACAGAATAAGCATTGATTGATAACCACTCCAGAGTCGTAACAGGTGGTATGGTAGCGGAAAAACATATTGAAGGGAAAGAGCCATACTCAATCACAAATACATGGGCACAAGCCAACTGTAGGTTAAGTGCTTCCAAAAATGGGCATAGTGTCAATAGACACAAAATTCAATGAAGAGGCCAAAAGCCGAAGAAAGTGTCCTCATTCTTTGCCCATTCCAGTCCCATATAATAGGACATAGTCCAGGTCCTTTCCTCCTCCTATCAACACCCTTTAGGATGTTCTTGTTTATATTACTCAAGAGGGTCCCTTGATAGCATCAGAGATATTCTTGACCGGTGACTCTTCCTCTCCATCAAGATGGAAGTGCGATTAGATTTTTTCTTCTCTTCTTCTTTCTTCTTCTCTCCCTTCCTCATATCTCCAGTCAACCTTCCGCTTGGCTTCCTGTACATATTCCGGTCAAAGAGAGGAGACCTGGAGAGCGAGGTGACACAAGAAGAGAAATGTCAAATGATGTTATAAAACCCGGTGTAGAGTAATTCTTCGTTCAGACCATGTGGCGCCAAACTCTTAAGTGTATAAATCCACCTGGACTCCTTCCGTAGTAACTCCTTGGTGACATTCCCACCTCTAATACTTTGGCTAACCGAATCAACGATCAGCACCTTAGTTGTAGTGTAACGTCCCCCATGATGTGTGAGAAAGTGGGAAGCCACTGATGTAAGTGCTTTGCCCTTCTTCAAGTCCGTAGCAGCTGTGTTGATGTTCGAAAAGTGCTGCTGTATCCTCCTCCTTACCTCTTGAGTGGTTTCGCCAACATAAACTTTGGGACAGTCACAGATGAGAACATAGATGGCATTTCTCGTACGGCAGTTATAATAGGCCCCACAGGTGATTCGCCTAGGGAAGATAGGTAGGGAGATGTGATCGTTAGCCACCATATGGGGACAGACTGTGCACGCCCCGCAAGGAAAAGTTCCTTTCAATCTGACCCCTGTTCTCAAACTCTGTGTAGGTCTTTTGAAGTGGCTTTTGGATAAAATCCCCCTCAAATTCTGGGCACGTCTTGCCACCAATTTAGGCTTGTCCCCAAGAAAAGGTGTCAATTTTTTGTCGCTCAACAGGATGTCCCAGTTATCCTGTAAGAGCCCATACAGATCTTGCCACTGGTTATGAAAGGGAGTGATGATACTCACTAGAGTTTGTTTTTGTCGAGTTTTCGGCTGGAGTAGAGTTTGCCGTGTTGTCGTTCTGCAAGCCTGCAGAGCCCCGGCGACCACTTTCTTCGGGTACCCTCTCTTCCGAAATCTGTTGGTTAAATCGGAAGCATGGAGTTCAAAGCTGTCGTTATCACTGCAATTCCTTTTTATTCTCATGAACTGTCCTTTTGGAATCCCATTTCTGACATGAGCGGGATGGAAACTGCTATAGTGCAGTAAACTATTTGTGGCCGTTGGTTTCCGATATAGGGAGGTACAGATTGTGGAACCAACCTTGGAGATTTGAAGATCCAAGAACTCCACTGTTTCTGTAGCTATATTGGAGGTCAACCTGATATTGAGTGTGTTGTCATTCAAGATGTTAATGAAATCCTCACAATCTTTCAAGGTACCAGACCAAAAGAACAGAATATCATCAATGTACCTTAACCAACGGACCACAAAGGTTTTGTAATACTGCATTTCATAGACATGTGTCTCTTCCCACCACCCCAAAAAGGTATTAGCGTAGGGTGGTGCGCAACACGCCCCCATAGCGGTCCCAGACGTCTGACGATAATAAGTTCTGTCAAAAAGGAAGTAGTTTTTATCTAATACCAGATAAAGGAGGTCCAAAATGAAGGAATCGTGCCTTCTATTGCCAGTCGTTCTATGATCTAAAAAGAACGAAACTGCCCGTGATCCCAACTCATGGTTGATTGAAGTATACAGTGACTCTACATCAAGAGTCACCAGAAGGGCATCTGGCGGGATTTCAATTGTGGCTAGTTGTTTGATTAAATGGGTGGAATCCCTCACATATGAGGGTAAGGACTGTGCCAAGGGCTGGAGATAGAAATCCAGATAGATGCACGGCCTCTCAAAAAGGCCACCAATCCCTGAGACGATTGGCCTACCTGGGGGTTCCATACGACCCTTATGGATTTTCGGTAACATATAGAATGTTGGTGTGACCGGAAATCTAGTTGTGAGAAAGTTCTTTTCCTTCAGGGTGATAATATCTCCTTCATGGGCCGCGGACAAGAATCTATCCAGATTTTGCTTGAACGTGCCAGTAGGGTCTGATGGTAATACCGTATAGCAATCTTTATTAGAAAGTTGTCTCTTGGCCTCCCTCACATACATTTCCGTCGGCCACAGAACAACATTTCCCCCCTTATCTGCCTCTTTTATGAGAAACTCTTTGTTATTACTGAGTTTAGATAGAATCTGTCTCTCGCCCACAGTTAGATTGTTGGCTCTATTATTGTCTGGTTTTAGCTTTTCAATGTCCTTACAGACTTTGTTGAAGAAAATACCCACGGCGGGGCAAAGACCTAAGGGGGGTGTTGCTTGTGACAAGAGCCGTCCCGTAAAGGGGATCTTCTTACCCGTATCCCTCTCGTTCTCCTCCAAAAGGTCAAGAAGGTCGCCAAACACCTGCCGATCTTCGGGCGGTAGCGTATCAATGAGTTCCGGTCGGCTGTAAAGATACTTAAACGTGAGTTGTCTGCAAAAGAGATATAAATCTTTGGTAACAGTAAATTTGTCCATCCTATTCATGGGTGCAAAGGACAGACCCCTGGTAAGTAGATTGGATTCGGCTTCAGACAGTTGATAATTAGAAAGATTCACTATTTGCAGATCACTCACGTTACCTTTCACCAGTTCCGTCTCCTGCTCCTCGTTTCCCTCTGGGGGGGCGACTGCCATGGATGAGCTCGCCTGGCCTTTCTCCTGGTGTTTTGTTTTCCGGCGACCCCTCCTGGTACGCCTTCTTGGTCGCTTGTATCGGTGGATAAAAAATCGCTTGAGGAGGGTGCGGACACTACTGGGGCAATCTCGGACTCCTGGTTAACTTGTCTACGTCTGTTGCCCTTATGTGTCCACCTATAGGCCCTATTCTCGGCGTAATCGCCCTTATCCCGCTGCAGCTTACGCTGTTTCCCTTTAATAATTTCTTTTTCGAAAGTATCAAGGATCCCCTTTAATTTGTTTTGAAAAGGTGTGACTATTGTCAGTGTATCAAGTTGGCGTAATATGTGCTCCTTATTATTAATTTCCTCCTTTAACTGAGTAAGTAATGAGCGATCGTGCTCAATTAACATATCCACAAGGATGCATGAGCATGTTTGTAACCCTTGTTCCCAAGTAATCTTAAACTGCGCATCAATCTCCCATGCTGGGAATATCTGAACTCTTAGGCCTCTGGGTATGATCTTAAGTTTTTTATATTCTTCCAGGGTTCTGATATTCCACCAAACTTTAGTTACTCTTTTATGTAAATTAGTTATGTCATACATGAGTTGTTGGTTCTCATCTTGTGGATTCCCAGACCCACCGCCAACTACAACATTCGTCTGGGCACCAAACACATCAGATGACTGATTGAGCCAAGCCGCCTCTCTCGCTGCTAGGTCCATGTGACCAATATAATTACAGCAAAGTATTCACAAGGTCAGATAAATACAAAGAAAAATTTATATTACCAATATATGGTGAGGGTGTGCCTCCTTCCAGAAATGGTGTCAAGACACCCAAACAATGGAACCAACTAGAGAAGAAGAGGAAGGGCACTACCCGGTGGGATCACCTGGTATACAAAACAACAATAGGTAACAAGGAAAGGTATACCCAAAAGGGATCACAACACCAAAAGTAAATAAAAGAAAACTTTATTACAACATAATTAATCACATATTACCACACTTGGGAGTGAGGCACACAGGAGAACATGATTAAAAACACTTAAAAAGCCGAAGGCATAGTAAACCAACCCGCCAGGAACAATATATTGAAATCACAATACACGATGAAATTATGATATATAACTCTTTTTATGGACAAAGTTCATGTCCGGTCATACACCCAAAATGCCAATGAACAATGTTTAATAAAGAAGGCAGCAAGTCACGTGATAAATGGACCAGTAACCGAATTCAAGCTGGTATATAATATTAAGGAAATACAGTTACATCCCAGTTGGTCTCTAATTGCATGTAAAGCACAATTTGTAATAGTCAAATATTCGATATATTTGCACAGTATGTGAGCCAATTGCTAAAGTTGGAATTTGCACTTAATACTAAACAGACAGAAGGCTTATATGCAATATAGCTGGTCCATGATCACAAACAGACAGCAACTGGATAAATCAAAGCAATCACGCTCAGTTATGCCCCCAGGACTGTGCACTATAAGCCAGTAATGAATGGTAACGGTGAACTACCTAGGGAAATATCACATAGGCAAGTCCTGAACACTAGGTAGAAATACGACAGCCCTGACCCTGGATGGTAAGGGTATTGCAAACCTAATAAGGCAAGCTGGTGATAGGAGGCTGCCTACAGCATGACAGTCACAGTCCCGTACTTACTACCAAGGGTGTCTGACACCCATGTGGGCAAGGGTGATGAGGAGAGTGAGGGAGTTCCTGGCGTGGTGACCCCACGCGTATCGCCACCTGTAGTGGTGGCTTCCTCAGGGGAAAAGAGAAATGAAGGCAGTGCACCCGTCTCCTGTGTAGCACATATAAAGGACATAAATTACCACTCACCCGTGCTGCAGCTGAGAAACGGTGTGCATTTGCACTGCTCCGATGGCGGCCGCCATCTTGGTTTGGTCACATGACATAACTCACCACCCATCATTCGCTACTGCGCATGCGTTAGGCAAAAATATAGTAAGCACTTGTCAAAGTGCACAAGAGCAAAGCGCATAGTATTATCCATATGGCGATGCATTATAATACATAAGCGGCGTTATAGAATGCTTTTGAGCAACCTATATTATAAATCACCATCCAACATTCGCCACTGCGCATGCGCGAAGTAAAGATATATTAAGCACTTATCAAAGTGCAAAAGAACTCGGCGCATAATGTTATTCAAATAGCGTTTTAGTACAAATGAAGGTGGCGTTCTGGAATGATATACTAATAACTACTTGGATCATCTAGGCTCAAACAACACATGCACGTTACTGTTACTCTGCCCACTCAGGGCAGAGTGTGTATATGGACAAGGCAGAGTATCGCCAATAAGGCAAAAAACACAATAGCTTTAACCTTTATAGGGTACCCATTGATCACAAGGATTCCAGATACCAAAAGGAATCCTTGGATACCGTAGGGGCCATATGGAAGCAAAAAATTGTCAATAAGCCTAGTAACGCAGTGTTTTAAGCCCATTCCAAAGATCTACTGATCCCAAGGATCCCACAGATAAATTATAGAGGGATTCTCCGAATCTAGTTGATCCAAAAGGATTAAGGGCTATAAAAGGAGGTAAATACCACCCATAGAATACAGTGGCAGACCGTTTAATGTATTGATGACCTCAAAATATCTGAAAAGATGCGGTGGGGGGGGGGGGGGGGAAATTAAATATACCACTCCCCATCACCTAATACCAAGGGAACATCCCACAAGGGAGAAAGAGATCTATATTAGCGCTCATATAGAAAAAGGCATAGGGATGTCATCATTCAAAATGCCATAGGCTCACATTTAATTCAATTTCTGGAGTAGGTTCACTAGATTAGCATTACGCTTGGTTAAGAAAAGATACAGCATTAAATAAGCATATATGTCTCTCCTCCATCCCAGGAAAACGAACATAGTCCCATGGGATATGGCGATAGCCGAGTAGGACATACAAAAAGGATAAGTGCACACTCTTTACATGGTGACTGTTTCAAAAAAAGTCACCACATCTATATACTCGGACAACAGAACGGATGTACATGGCACAGTCTACCTTCCCAAGACTGTGGGTGTCCTATAAGGGGCACAAACCACAGATCATCCCGTAACCACAGTCTTAACGCAGTAAGTATAAAATATACGAGTCTCATAGGGGAAGCCCCTAGTATGTTAGGCAAACAACGCCGATGAAAGAGAAAATTGCAAATTCCAACTAGCTCACACCTAGTAGAACAGAGAATTATACAGGATCATGAGCCAAGAGATCAAGCAAAACATAATCATGTATAAGTAGATGTACCACTCGAAGAGCACTGCTATGTTGCGTGACAAAAATAATCGCCATAGTCAAGGTGTATATGTCGAGAATCTTGACAGAACAGACAGAACAACGGCTGTACTCATAGCGAACTCGAGGGTCTATTTAGACAGAATAAGCATTGATTGATAACCACTCCAGAGTCGTAACAGGTGGTATGGTAGCGGAAAAACATATTGAAGGGAAAGAGCCATACTCAATCACAAATACATGGGCACAAGCCAACTGTAGGTTAAGTGCTTCCAAAAATGGGCATAGTGTCAATAGACACAAAATTCAATGAAGAGGCCAAAAGCCGAAGAAAGTGTCCTCATTCTTTGCCCATTCCAGTCCCATATAATAGGACATAGTCCAGGTCCTTTCCTCCTCCTATCAACACCCTTTAGGATGTTCTTGTTTATATTACTCAAGAGGGTCCCTTGATAGCATCAGAGATATTCTTGACCGTTGACTCTTCCTCTCCATCAAGATGGAAGTGCGATTAGATTTTTTCTTCTCTTCTTCTTTCTTCTTCTCTCCCTTCCTCATATCTCCAGTCAACAAGAAATCCCTGTCCACACTCCCCTTCCATGGCCTGCGTCTGTTTGGGGAATCCCTGGACAAAGCCATATCTGAGGCGACGGGTGGTAAAAGTACCATTCTACCTCAAAAGCGGCCTGTATCCAGGAATTTAAAAAAAAAATCTCCTTGGCGCAGGCAGTCTTTTCGGCCTGCCCCCCAAAAACCATCAGCCCAAGGATCGTCCCAACGCTCAGATCGAGCATCCGGTCCCTCAAGCCGACTCCTGTTGGAGGGCGGCTTCTGCTTTTTCGGGATATCTGGCTAGACCACACTCACGATGCTTGGGTTCGAGAAATCGTCACCTCAGGTTACAAGATCGATTTCCATTCCCTGCCGGCCAACAGGTTTCTGCGTTCTCTTCTTCCAAAGTCCAAAATGCAAAGCCAGGCCTTATTTCAGGCCATAGCCTCTTTACAGAAAGCAAATGTTATCATTCCAGTGCCCCTGGAACAGTGCGGCAAAGGTTTCTATTCAAACCTTTTTGTCGTTCCCAAAAAAGATGGCTCTGTCCGCCCTATCTTGGACCTCAAACGGCTAAACAAATTCGTACGGATTCGAACTTTCCGAATGGAATCATTGAGAGCAGTGCTAGCCGCCATGGAACCTGGAGAATTCAAGATGCTTATTTACACATTCCCATATGTGTCTCTCATCAACGGTTCCTTCGCTTTGCCGTAGGACACCGTCCTTTCCAATTTAGGGCCCTCCCCTTTGGGCTGGCCACTGCGCCTCGGGTCCTCACAAAGGTCATGGCGGCCATCATGTCCATTTTACATCCCAGAGGCATCCTGGTCGTTCCCTATTTGGACAACCTTCTTGTCAAAGGGAGCTTTCTTCAAGTTTGCTCAGAAAGCGTGCAGATTTGCCTAGACACGCTGTCAAGGCTAGGGTGGCTTATCAACTTCAACAAGTCATCCCTCATTCCTCATCAGCGCATCACCTTTTTAGGTATGCTGATAGACACTGCTCAGTCCCGGGTTTTTCTTCCAGAGGACAAGAGGTCTTCCCTGATCCGGGCCGCCCAATCCCTCCGCTCTCGCCGTCACACATCCCTTTGGAATGGAATGAGAGTGTTAGGCAAGATGGTGGCGGTCATAGAAGCCGTGTCCTTTGCCCAATTCCATCTGCGCCCTCTACAACTGGATCTTCTATCCTCCTGGGACAAGAATCCAGCTTCCCTAGACCGGTCAGTCCGCCTATCTCGGTCTGTGCTCAGCTCCCTCGTCTGGTGGACTCAATCCTCATCCCTATCTCAAGGGAAGTCCTTCCGCCCGGTCCACTGGCAAGTAGTCACGACGGATGCCAGCCTGATAGGCTGGGGGGCGGTGTTTCTCCACCACACTGTTCACGGACGCTGGTCTCCTTCCGAGCGCTCCCTGCACATCAATGTTCTGGAGATCAGAGCCATATTTTTGTCCCTTCAGAATTTTCAACCCTTACTATTGGGCCTCCCTGTTCGGATCCAGTCAGACAATGCCACGGCCGTGGCTTACATCAACCGTCAGGGAGGAACTCGCAGCAGGGCAGCGATGAAAGAAGTATCCAGGATTCTTCTTTGGGCAGAGATGCACATTCCCATTATTTCAGCTGTCCATATTCCGGGGGTAGACAACTAGGCTGCAGTCTCTCAGCAGGCAAGGTCTAGCGGCAGGGGAATGGTCCCTCCACGACGAAGTGTTCCATCAGATCACTCTTCGTTGGGGACTCCCAGATGTGGACTTTATGGCTTCTCGGATGAACGCCAAAATACATCCCTTCATATCCCGGTCGAGAGACCCGCTAGCGCTCGGCTCCGACGCTCTAGTCTTTCCGTGGTCACAGTTTCGCCTACCCTACATCTTCCCTCCGTTTCCTCTCATTCCGAGAGTAATCAAGAAAATCAAAGCGGAGGGAATCCAGGTGATCCTCGTGGCCCCGGACTGGCCCAGGAGAGCCTGGTACCCAAAGCTTCTCCAACTGCTCGGCGACACTCCCTGGCGTCTTCCCGACCGCCCAGATCTTCTGTCACAAGGTCCGATATTCCACCAGAATACAGCACAGCTGCATTTGACGGCGTGGCGCTTGAATCCTTGATTCTAGCAAAATCAGGTCTTTCTTCTAAGGTAGTTCATACCATGCTTAATGCTCGGAAGCCCTCCTCCGCTAGTATCTACCACAAGACCCGGAAGACCTATCTTTCCTGGTGTGACCGTCATAATCGGTCGCCCCTTACCTTTTTAATCCCTAATGTTCTTGCCTTTCTGCAAGACGGTCTGGACTCGGGTCTAGCTCTCAGTACCCTTAAAGGACAAGTTTCTGCCTTGTCAGTATTTTTCCAGAAGCGGCTGGCTTCTCGCCCTCAGGTCCGTACCTTTCTTCAAGGGGTGGCGCGTTTGGTCCCTCCTTATCGCCACCCCTTAGATCCCTGGGATCTGAATCTGGTTCTCGGAGCTCTTCAGCTTCCTCCCTTCGAACCTCTGAGAGAAATCGCTCTTCAACGACTGTCCTGGAAGGTTGCCTTTTTAGTCACCATTACCTCTATCAGGCGAATGTCCGAACTGGCGGCCCTTTCCTGTCGCTCACCTTACCTGATTTTCCATCATGATAAGGTGGTCCTTCGGCCTTCCCCCGCCTTTCTTCCGAAGGTCGTATCTTCTTTCCACTTAAACGAGGACATTGTGTTGCCGTCATTCTGCCCGGTCCCGGTCCACTGCATTGAAAAAGCCCTTCACACTCTGGATCTCGTCAGGGCTCTGCGGATCTACATCTCCAGAACAACGCCGTTGCGCAAGTCCGATGCCCTCTTCGTCCTCTCACAAGGACACAAAAAGGGCAATCCGGCTTCTAAATCCACGATTTCTCGATGGATTAGAACTGCCATCTGTGAGGCTTACAAAACACGAGGTGTTGTTCCTCCTCAATCTGTGCGGGCCCACTCTACGCGAGCAGTGGGTGCTTCCTGGGCTATCCGCCATCAGGCTTCGGCGGCCCAACTTTGCAAGGCCGCTACCTGGTCCAGTGTGCACATGTTTACAAAATTCTACAGAGTGCATACGCATGCTTCCGCGGATGCTGCTCTTGGAAGACAAGTCCTTCAGGCGGCAGTGGCCCATTTTATAAGTGGCCACTGCTCGTTTTTTTGACAGTGTTTTGATATATGTTCACTGCAGTTGCAGTCGTTAGTCAGCTCTTAGTCTGATGTAATATACTGTTAATAGTTCAGTTCCCACCCAGGGACTGCTTTGGGACGTCCCACTGTCTGTGTCCCCCAATGATAAGGCGAGAAAGGAAATGACATTTTTGTGTACTCACCGTAAAATGTCTTCCTTGGAGCCTTTCATTGGGGGACACCGCTCCCACCCTTGTGGTTTTGGTTGTCCTTCTCCTACTGCTTTTACACCAAACTGAGCTAGTTTCCTGCCTAGCTAGGGTATATGCTGTGGGGGGAGGAGCTAACACTTTTGCAAATCTTGTGTCACGCCTCCCTGGAGACATCATAATACCCACTGTCTGTGTCCCCCAATGAAAGGCTCCAAGGAAGACATTTTACGGTGAGTACACAAAAATGTCATTTTCTGCAGCCCCTGTGCTACACAGGTTCATTCCTTGGGCCCAGTCTCCTCCCTGCTGGCCGGGATGAGGAAGCCATTCCCGTATGTCCAGCTTTCTGCGGCAGTTGTCCTTCCTGGACCCCTTCTAGGAATTCCTGCATCTTATGGAGCAAAGCACACAGTCAAGTAGGTCAGTCTGACGTTTCCCTCCCTACAACTGCAGACAGTGTTGCTACATCATCACGTTAACCTGTTGTGCTGGGTATCTTGTCAGTTCAGACTGTTCCACATTCAGAACATCTATTGCCTTCTTTCATTTCACAGACGACGAAGATTCTCATCACTATCGTTCCTTGTCCAACTCCCACTGTGTTTATATGAAGCAGTCACTCCTCTGGGAAGCCTCTCAGATTTTTCACTTACAGCTCTTCTGGGTTCAATGGCTGGTAACGCTTGTTCCTCTACAGTGATCAAGCGTACACACTGTCGTATCCCTCTACGCTTTTCAGGATAGAGTCTAAGCTATGAAGCATTGCTACCCCATGGTCTTGGAGATACCTCTGCTCCCCTACTTCCAGAACCCACAGGAAATCTCGTACCCTTTCTGTCAGTTCCATGATCTTCTGTGACTAGGTACTTCTCCAGTGGCCCTACGAGGTTCATGTCAGCGACATAGTCAGCAAAGACTATGGAAGGTTTCTAGTCTCCTTATTCTGACCTCACATGCTTTTAGACTCTTTTCCTTAGCCTCCTGTGAGATTTTATATTATTTTTTTTTTTTTTGATAGAGCGGTCTTCCTCCCGTCTTTGTATCTCTACAGCTTAAGGTAGTTTTCTTCCAACCTAGGGTTTAGTAGCCTGGAATATGTCTCGGTTAACAGGTGCAGGAGTTTTCCCTTTTGCATCCTTTGATCTTTCTCTTTTGATGTTGCTTCAAGGGGACCACAACTCCCCCAGTTGTAGAACTTACTCCGGCATCCAGAATTTTAGGATCGCGGATATTGGCGGCAAGCCTCCCCTTCCTCATCTGAAACTCAGAGCTAGTCTCTGTCGCATGTTATTGTGACAGAATTTTCTCACCTACCTGATCCCCCTAGTCCAGGTTTCTTTTCTACAAAGCGCCCCTGATTTTAGTCCAAAGATATCTGGGACGTTTTACAAGGCTTTCTTGCATCTATCCAGGTCCTGCTATAATATAGTAGCTTTGTCCAAGGCTTCCATCTCCTCATTCAGCTCTTTCTTAATTACAGTGCCTTGCGAAAGTGCCTTGCGAAAGTATTCGTCCCCTTTTGAATTTTTTAACCTTTTCCCACATTTCAGGCTTCAAACATAAAGATAAAAATTTTAATGTTCTGGTGAAGAATCAACAACAAGTGGGACACAATTCTAAAGTTGAATGAAATTTATTGCTTATTTTAAACTTTTTTATAAAAAATAACTGAAAATTGGGGCGTGCAATATTATTCATCCCCTTTAATTTAAAACTTTTGCTGCGATTACAGCTGCAGTCGCTTTGGGTATGTGTCTATCAGTTTTGCACATCGAGAGATTGAAATTCTTGCCCATTCTTCCTTTGCAAACAGCTGGAGCTGAGTGAGGTTGGATGGAGAGCGTTTGTGAACAGCAGTTTTTTGCTTTTTACACAGATTCTGGATTGGATTCAGGTCTGGACTGTGACTTGGACGTTCTATCACCTGGATACGGTTATTTGTGAACCATTCCATTGTAGATTTTGCTTTATGTTTTGGATCATTGTCTTGTAAGACAAATCCCCGTCCCAGTCTCAGGTCTTTTGCAGATTCCAACAGGTTTTCTTCAAGAATGGTCCTGTATTTGGCTCCATCCATCTTCCCATCAATTTTAACCATCTTCCCTGTCCCTGCTGAAGAAAAGACCCAAACCATGATGCTGCCACCACCATGTTTGACAGTGGGGATGGTGTGTTCAGGGTGATGAGCTGTGTTGTTTTTACGCCAAACATATGTGATACCAATGTGATATGACTGAAAGAATGAGTGTGATTTAGATAGGGATCATAATCAAAAGATAGTGATCCCAGATATTATTTGATCCATAAATAATTCAGTATCAGAGAGAGATGTCCTCTGGTTGAACCTATTTCACTATGACCAAAGAATACGTGTCAAACAGATCTTAAGCAAAACCACGATAATCAGGAAGTAATGTTTACAGTTCTACAGTCAGGAAATTCGTGGTTATTTGACAACAGGTGCAAGGAAGCTGGCCTGTAAAATTCACGTATCCTTGCAATATCTCCAGGAAACTGTGGTCGACCAGTTGTCAACTGGCTAAATGTGCAGGAAGCTGCTGGTGCCCACATCAGCTTGTGGTCAAGTTACGTGAACATGACTCAGATGTCACATGCTGGTCACTAATTCACCACTCAGTGCACACGACGTACAAAGTTTTCCTATAAAAATACACCGGACTCGCTTAATGATTAGGGACATTTTCCAGGACGCTCAAGTGGACGCACTGTTCCTGTGATGCAGATGTCATGTTGTTTCCTTATCATTAAATCGAGTTCCTCCGATGAGATAGGATTGCTACAACAAACCGTAATGTTGATGCATATTTCTGTTATTGTATAAGAAAAAAGTAGTTCTAATGCCTATGTACCAATGACTATTCATGTGCTATTAAAATAAATAGTATCTTGCTATAAAGAATCTTAGTATTCGTGCCTGATTAGGATATCAGTGAGCGCTTCGTAAGTACGGGCTTTCCAACCCTTTTTTAGTAGAATTTAGCAAGACATAAATTGGTGTAGTCGGCAGGATTACTTCTATAAGAAGTAATTAACGATTTTTTTGTAATTTAGAAATTAAAAATAGATATTTGGCAAATTTCCAAATATTTTTTTTTTCAATCTTTTTGCATAGTGTCAAAATGTTCGGAAAACTTAAGGATAATGTTAAGGTTGTTGGGGAGATCCCCAGCTGGACTGAGGCTCCCTACAATCTTATAGCACATGAATTGGTCAATTGTGGATTGGCAGAACAATGGCAGAATAAGCTCAAGGGTTGTGAAGCTACTGATGTTGTGAATGTACTCAGTAGTCTCCCTGTGAAAGCAGGTGATGTAGTGTCTTGTGGATTGGCAGAACAATGGCAGGATAAGCTTAAGGGTAGTGAAGCTACTGATGTTGTGAATGTACTCAGTAGTGTCCCTGTGAAAGCAGGTGATGTAGTGTCTTTAGGACGGCGCATCTGGATTTTGGCAAGTGCATATAGCGTAATGCATGAGCGTAATCTAAAGATGCAGAAGAAAGGTTCCCAGATGGAACAAAAGATGATAGAATTAGGTGGCCAGAAAACAGTTCTGGAATGTAATACCAGACTGTTGAAGGATAAATTGGAACATTATCAGAATCTGGCAGAAAAAGCTGCCGTAAAAATTGCTCAAAATAAGTACAAGAAAAGAAGAGGAAAAGAGAATAAAACCAAAGTACATAAGTATCTCCTCAGCTTCTGTAAACTGGGATCCCGATACTTGGGATGGGGATGTGTGGGATTCATCTTCATCATCTGATGAGGAGGATTACCATTAAAGGGAAGATTCAGGCTAACCCAGTAAGGAGGCGCCTAGAGAGGACAGAGAATGAGATCATCCGGGAACATGTCCGGGATGGTCAGGGAAATCTGCAATATGACGAAGATGGTAATGCCATCACAAATGAGAGAACGATTCCTCATGTAAAAAATCGAATAACCATTGAAGATTACTCTCAGGGAGAAGTTGATAGCATTTTAACAGTTTAGACAAAAACCAGGAGAAGGAGAAATTCCCTGGTTGGTCAGGGTGCACGATCTCGGAGGAGGTGGAGTGCACTTTGACGCCAGAGATATGGTAAAATTTATCACCATGTCTCGGGACCCAGGAATTCAGAGATCAATAAAAAATTATTTTGTTGATCATAATGAGCATGGTACTCAAAACTTAATCATGATCCTAGCCCATGCTTTTCTGGACAAATATCCATCAGAAGCAGACCTTCCTATCAATGATAAACCTTGATATACCTTAAAAGATGGTATGGAAAGGCTGAAGGAAGAAGCAATGAGGAATGCTTTTCCTCTTTTGGGAATGGATGATGATTATCTCCAGTACCCATTGACAGCCAGCATAAGAAATAGGCTGGTTAAACATGCTCCTCCAGCATACAAAACAGTTATTTTATGTTCAATCTATTTTTATTGTAAACATATCATATTATACATATACAGCATGTGAAACTGAATGACTGACATGTCAAACTTTTTATAAATTGCATAGTAAAGTAATCATGTTTTCTCAATCTGTCTCGATCTCAATTTGACCGAATAGTGAACACTTTACAACTATAGTCCTCAATAGACCTCTTCAAATTGGATTCCAACGAGAACCCAGGAAAAGGGAAGGAGAAGAGAAGAGAGAGAGAGAGAAGAAAAAAGGAAAGAAAGGGGGGAGGAGGGAGGAAAATCAGAAGGGGAAATGTGGGGGAGGTAGGTAGCAGTGTGAGTAAGCTGGGAAGACGAAGGTAGACACACAAGGGAAAATGGTGGGTAGTTTGATTTGATTAGGGTGGGGGAGGGGCGCTCTCTGTCATCTGAGAATCAGGTGATCCTACATTCTTATCCGGTTCATCCCTGACCAAGCTTTACTCCACCAATCTAATAAGATGTTATGGCTCCGTCAAAACAGTTTAACAAAATCTGGAGAATCTTTAAATAGGATCCATTCTCCCCAGGTCCTGCAGAATTTGTCTCTAGTGCCCGCAATGTCGGCAGAGAGCTCCTCCATCCTACATATGTTTGCCATTTCAGAGTACCACTCTGAGATGGGAGGTATCGTGGAGGACTTCCAGTACCTAGGTATGATGGAGCGCGCCGCCGCCAGGCAAAAGCGGAGTATGTCTCTCTTATGATAAGCGATTGAGTGTGGTAACATAGAGAGGAGGACTATCTTGGGGCAGTTATTCACTGCTTTCCCAGTTATAAGCTGATAATTAGCAAGAACCTTTCCCCAAAACTGTTTTATTCCATCACATTCCCACCAGATATGCGTCATTGTACCGACGTCTTGCCCACATCTCCAGCACATCGCAGATACTGAAGGGAATATAATATATAGTTTAGACGGAAACTGGTACCAACGTGTCAAAATCTTAAAATTTTTTTCCCCTGCAGAGCACGTGACTGACAATTTATGAGTAAATAAGAAACATTTCTTCCACTCATCGGGAGAGAAGTGTTGCTTCAGCTCCTTTTCCCAAGCCAATTGGTAGCCTCGTTTGCCTGAGACCCCAACTCTGATAAGAATACCGTACAGAAGGGAGACTGTGTGTTCAGGCGGGATATTTTTAGTAAACAATTCCTCAAAGGCACTACAAGTGCCTCGGACTCGATCCACTGTTCTCTCTGGAGAGACAAATGCCCGTAGTTGGAGAAACTCCAACCATTGTGAACCTCTAGACGGAAGTTGTGTCCGAAAGGTTTGGAATGAGGGTAATTTACCATCAATCAGTATGTGCCCCAAGCGGATGTCTTCCTCCGCCCTCCAGCCGAAGTAGCTTCTCTGTTTATATCCAGGGTGAAATGATGGAGTATAGAATAAGGAAGCAAGGGGACTAACTGACTGTGGAGGCGACATTTTTTTGGATACTATGTGACTAACTTTGAGCGTTTCTTTGATAAAATTTGAAAGCATCCCCACGCTAGGAAGATCTGAAGGAGGTATCCAAGGGAGGTGTTTGAGAGGGATCTCCAGTCCTTCTTGCTCTACCCGTATCCATTGCTTAGAGTCACTGTTGAAATGCCAGTCTAATATACGGGTCAAGGCTGCAGCCTGCATGTAGACTCTGAAGTTAGGAAGGCCCGCTCCTCCACACTCCCTTGGAAGAGTAAGAGTGCGTAAGTTGATTCTTGGTTTAATTTTACCCCATATGAATCTGATAATAGCAGATTGAAGGGTACGAAAAAAACTACTGGGAGGAGAAATGGGGATGGTTTGAAAGTAGTACAAAAAGCGTGGCAGGATATCCATTTTAATGACATTCATCCTGCCCATCCAAGACAATTTCAGTCCCCCGTAAGACTTTAAGTTCTTGATTGTACCTTCTAGTAGTGGTAAGTGATTAAGTGTATATAGTTTGGAGAGGTCCGCTGGGATTGAAATACCCAAATATTTAATGGCCGAAGGTCTCCATTTGAATGGAAAGTTAGACATTGCCCGGGAAACTTCAGTTTGGGTCAAAGAGATATTTAAGGCTTCTGATTTTGATAGATTAACTTTAAAGTTACTAAGGAGGCCAAATCGTTCGAATTCCATCATTATAGACGGGATCGATATATGAGGTTGAGAGATGTATAACAGGAGATCATCTGCATATAATGCGATTTTATGATGGGCGTCCCCAATCTTGAGTCCTTTGATATTACTATTCCCTCTGAGAGCGTTAGCTAAGTGTTCTATGATGACTACATACAAGAGTGGGGATAAGGGGCAGCCTTGTCTGGTCCCGTTTCGTACAGCAAAGGAGGAGGATAAAGCCCCATTAACCCTGACCTTAGCGGTTGGGTTATCATATAAAGCGCCAATTTTCTGTATAAATCGGGGTCCCAGTCCAAACTGACCCAATGCTGCCCTCAGAAATCCCCAATGGACTCTGTCAAAGGCTTTCTCAGCATCGATGGCTAGGAGACCCAGCGGGATCGAATTGTTTTTAGCTTTAGCAATAAGAGACAAGGTTTTAATTGTATTGTCTCTTGCTTCACGGCCTTTGACAAACCCCACTTGGTCCGTGTTAATAACGGAGGGCAGGAAAGGGGACAATCTATCAGCCAAAATCTTAGAGTAGAGTTTTAGATCCACGTTTAATAATGAGATAGGGCGATAGCTTGCAGCTAATAATGGGTCTTTCCCCGGTTTGGGGATCACGCTAATGTGTGCTTCCAGAGACTGAGGGGTTAGCCTTGTGTCTTCATCAATAGAATTAAATGTTTTGGCCATTATCGGGGCTAATTGGTCCTTAAGTAGTTTGTAAAAAGCCGGGGTGAACCCATCGGGGCCAGGGGATTTACCTGATGGAGTAATTTGAATTGCGTTACAGATTTCGGATTCTGATATATCCTCCTCCAGGATCTCTATAACATTGCTATCTAGGGAAGGCAAGGCTGTCTCCTGTATATATCTCCCGATTCTATCTGCCAGGTCAGTGGGTGGGAGCTCCGCATATTGCCCTTTAATATTATATAGGTCTTCGTAGTAGGACCGAAAGACCTCCAGGATCTCTGTTGGATCATATGTTTTGTCTCCTTTGGTGTTGATGCATGGAATGTATGAGGTGTTGGCCCGGGGGTGAAGCAGTCGTGCCAAAGGACGACCACATTTGTCAGATGAATTATAATAAAAATTTTTGACTCTCTATGGTAGAGAAATTTCTGGTCCAATAGGGTTTTTAGGTTAGTTCGTTTAAGGACGAGGTCAGCCAGAACTGTGGGGGTACGTGTCAGTTTATGTGTATTTTCCAGCTCATGGATCTGTGTTAACAAGTTATCAATCTCTTCAGCTCTTTCCCTCTTGATCCTAGAGCCGTGCTTAATCAGTATTCCACGTAAGACACACTTCAAGGTCTCCCATTGGGTAGGCTGAGAAGTTGGGTCAGAACTATGGACTTGCGTGAAGGATTCAATTGAATCTCTCAACTCCGTTAGGCAGAGATTGTCTTTGAGTAAATTGTTGTTTAACCTCCAGGTCCATGAGCGCTGGGGGAGGGAGGGTACCTGAAGGGAAAGGTAGACTGGGGCATGGTCGGACCAAAAAATTTCCCCTATCTCTGTATTGGGATGCCAAGCCAACGCTCCATGGCTTACCAGAAAAAGGTCTATCCTGCTGTATGAGTTGTGTGGTGGGGAATAATATGTGTAGTCCTTACCTTGGGGGTTTAGGATTCTCCATACATCAATCAGTCGGAGGGCGTGAAAAGTCCGCTTTAGGGCACTAAGTTCCTTAGTGCGGACACTGCTGCGTCCAGAGGAGGAGTCCATGGCTGGGTCTAGAGTAAAATTGAAGTCACCGCCAACCACCAATGTCCCCTCTGCAAAATCAGATAGCTGCGTCAGAAGGGCCCTACAGGTAGGAATCTGATTAGTGTTAGGTAGGTACCAGTTTGCGATTGTAAACATCGAATTTGCGACCTTCAGTTTAAGAAATATATAGCGACCCTGCTCGTCTATACAGGAGTCGACTATGGTGTGCACTAAGTGTTTATGAAGTGCAATCGATACTCCTTTAGATCTGGCCTCTGGGTTAACACTGTGAAACCATACTGGATAAAATCTATCTCGCAGTATGGGTACATGATCCTTCTTGAAATGTGTCTCCTGCAATAGAAGAATCTGAACCTTTTTTTTGTGCATAGAATACAGGACCTGTGAACGCTTTTGAGGGGTATTAAAACCCCGTATGTTAATAGAGCTAAAGTTGAGGGTGGTCATGTTGGTCCAAGGGCTTAAGAGAGCGTGAAGGGATCCGGGGCAGATAGGGGAAGGGAGACAAAGAGAAGTGGACAAAGCTAGAAAGGGGGAAGGAGAGAACAGGGAGAGAGAAGGAGGAGAGGAAAAGAAAAAGAAGAGAGAGAGAAGAGGGAAAAAAAAGGGAAAGGGGGGGCTACTTCAGGAATATAAGAGAAAAAGGGAAGATGTAGAAGATTCGAGAAATCACAATACCAAACAAAGGACTAGTTATATAAATAACCTATGAAATTTTACTCTTAGAGTGAGCAAAAGTTAACCGTGAACAATTGGGGGCCAGTGTGTTCTACACCTGCCTGCAGCGTGTAGAGCCCCAAGGGAACGTGAACTTTCAACGGAGGCATGCTCCCCGCCGGACCGGCCCCCGGCCCAACTCAGTTATATATGTGAACTTTAATGTACCCAACCCATCTATCCTAAAACACTATAAACTCTATATAGATATGAAATCAAAATTATCAATCCCATCTTTAGAAATAATGGTGCGTGACAACGCCTGCACAGACCAAAGTGCCCTAAATGGCAAAACCATTATTCTCTCCCCACATTTCAGTGGATCCCATTTGAGGCAGTCCAGGGACTCTCAGTCTCCACTTGGTGATGGTACTCCAGTCTTTACTCCACTCCGCCGCCGCGGGCCCCGATCCCTCTTACGGACCCGCTGCGACCGAGGAGCCTGTGCCTCCACCCCCGGAACCCCGTGGACGTATGGCCATTCGGAAGCATTGATATGCACCACGGGTATCCCAAGGGCCACACAGAAATCCGGGATATCTCTTGGAGACTGTATCACATGTGAGGAACCGCCATGCCGGACTTGCAATTTAAAGGGGAAACCCCATGAGTAGAGGATGTTTCTCTGTCTCAGGGCATCTAATAAGGGCCTTAGAACCCTGCGCTTTTGTAATGTGTGCCGAGATAGGTCCTGCAGCAAATGAATCGGTGTGTTCTTGAATAAAATGGGATCCTTCTGCCGTGCCTTTCTCAGGATTTCATCTTTTATCTTGTATTTATGGACTTTGCATATTATGTCCCGTGGACTAGAACCTTCAACTGGTTTAGGGCCCAGAGATCTGTGTGCCCTGTCTAATTCCAAATGGGAATCCCGTGGAAGGCCCAATATAGAATTAAAAAGATGCCGCAGTGACTCATCTATATCTTGTGGGGCGAGGGTTTCTGGGATACCCCTTACCCTAATGTTGTTTCGCCTTCCTCTGTTTTCCAACTCATCAAGCAAATCTGTTAAATGTTCTATCTGTTGGGCTTGTGTAGATAATGCCGTTGCCTGTGCCTTCAGTTGCAGTGAGATAGATGTAGTGCAGGATTCGGACGCCGTCACCCGTTCTGACAGTTGTTGCACCTCCCCCCTGATTGAGGCCGATTCTGCTCTGTAAGAGGCTTCTAGTCTGGAGATGTAGTTTTCCATTTCCTCTCTAGTGGGGATGGTCCTTATTCTGGCTTTAAGGTCATCCCACACACAGTCCTCTTGTGTTTCCCCCTGCATATCCCCATCCCCTGAGACAGATGGTGAAGTTCTAAATACAGCAGGGGTCAAGCCTTTTTCTGGGGAGGAGGGAGTCCCCACTGTCAGTGCACTGCTTTTTGATGTTGACAATGACATATGAACTGAGGGGGATCCTATCTCTGACTGCCCGAGGAGCTGATTATTCAGGGACAATGAGCAGTTATCAGGAGCAGGGATAAGAGTCACACTGTCTGCAGCCTCATGTTGACCAGCAGCGTTCAGGTTGTTAGGGAGCGCACACACAGCAGCATATGAGAGTGTGTTATCAGTGGGGCTGAGGTTTTGAAGTTCCCGCCTATTTTCTGAAAGGGCTACAGGCGCTGCTGTTGCCGATAATCTCTGCTGTGGCTGTGGGGAAATCTGACACTCCTTACCCTCTGCCTGCATTCCTGGTTCAGTAGCTGCCGTGTCTGCGACGTCCTCCATCTCTCTGCTGCTGTGGGGAGCGTGCTTTCCACTAGCGACCGCCGCCATGTCAGGTAAGGAGGGGGCACCCTGATGCAGCAGTCCCCCGTCTGCTCCTTCCTCTGCTCGCTGTGTTCCGTTCGGCTCCTGGGGGCTCCCGTCTCTCCAGGAGGTTCCCTGGGCACGTTCTATCTGGCGGTGATGGGGCAGGGAAGGACCCCCAGACACTTCAGCGGCCGCCATGAAGGGGTCAGTCTGCGTCAGGCCCTGTCCCGCTGAGCTCCTCAGGAACCTTGCGATGCTTTCTGAGGGAGGCACAGGAGAGTCTGTCAGCGTCCCCCCGCCAGTCCCCTTCTTTTTAGCCGGCATTTACGTCTGTAATGCTGGGTGGGTATGATTAATAGGGCTCAGGGACAGTTCAGGCACGGGAGCAAGATTTTTTAGCGTCCTCACTCCTCCATTGCCAGGCCACGCCCCCCCAAAACAGTTATTTTAACCTTAACTGTAGCGCTGACTGGAGAATCAATCGGTGTAGTTCTAGGGAGGATGAGGGAGTTACAGGATATGGGACAGAGGGATAAACTGTCCCCTGGAGGCCATGTTGGTAACAGAAAGTCAAACAATCCTGTTTCTAAAGAGAAATCAGTAGGGGAGGCCCCATGGGTGTCTTGCAAAGACATGTTCCAGGCTTTGCTTAAATCCTATCCCGGCTTTAATAATAATAATAATAATAATAATAATAAGAATAATAAGAAGGAAAGGATTGATGCAAAGGATACAGGAGAATTATGGAAGTTGTACAAACAGAGTTCTATCCGCAAAGAAAGTGACCACTACAAATGTGGAAGGGGGCTCAAAAACCCCCAAGGTAAAGAAATCAGAAGGAAAAGGGGAAAAAACCCCAAAGAAAGTCTTGGGAAGATTTTCAGTGAGTTTATCCATGGGAAGAACTGGCTGCAGCCGTGGCCACAAAGGTCATGGAAGGAAGGGCTAATACACAGACTGAAGTCTGTGTAAATGAAAGTTCAGAAGGAAGTGATTTACCATAGGTAGCTAGCCAAGCCCCCCTATTGATAAAAAGGGACGAACATCCCTACGTCAATCTTAGCATACATTGGAAAGGGGGAAATGTTCAAAGAGTCCCAGCTTTGATTGACACGGGGGCGGAGGCTACTTTAATTCATGGAAACCCAGAAAAATAAAAGGACCTCGAGTAAAAATTGCTGGACTAGGTGGTCAAGTGATCACCGGGGTTCAGACACAGGTAGGTAAATTACCTATGTTCAAAGCTATCAAGAAGTATACGGTGCTGGTAGTTCCTATACCAGAATATATTTTGGGAATTGATGTCCTAAATGGGATGACTCTTAAGGCCCTGTCACACACAGAGAGAAATCTGCGGCAGATCTGTGGTTGCAGTGAAATTGTGGACAATCAGTGACAGGTTTGTGGCTGTGTACAAATGGAACATTATGTCCATGATTTCACTGCAACCACAGATCTGCCAAAGATTTATCTCTGTGTGTGACAGGGCCTTTACTCTAACAGAAGGAAAATTCTCCTTTGGGATTAAGTCTTGACATAAGGAAATGCAACTAGTGGTGGTGGGCACAGTCAAAATGCCACCTGTACATGTGCCTCCAGCTACAAAAATGGTAGCTATGAAACAATATCGAATACCAGGAGGTCACAGAGAGATAGGAGAAACCATTAAAGAATTGGTAGAAACTGGGGTAATGCGTCCTACTACTACTGCATGGAATAATCCTGTCTGGCCAGTTAAACAGAGTGATGGCTCCTGGCGCATGACAGTTGATTATAGGGAGTTAAACAAGAATACTCCTCCTTTGACAGCTGCAGTTCCGGATACAATAACGATTGTGGAAAATATTCAGACTCCCTCCGGAACTTGGTATGCAGTAATTGATTTGGCAAATGCTTTCTTTATACCTAGAGAAGAGAAGGCTAAAGATCAATTTGCATTCACTTGGTTAGGGAGACAATATACCTCTACCAGGTTACCCCAAGGATGGCTACATAGCCCCAGAATCTGTCACCGGACGGTGGCAGAGCATTTGGATGGATTGGATCTTCCATCAGAAATGCAGATCTCACATTATATCGATGATATAATGATACAAGGACAAGATGACCAAAGTGTGAGAGATCAATTGACAAAACTGGTTGCTCATATGAGAAGTAAAGGATGGGAAATCAATGATGCCAAGGTTCAAGGACCGTCTCAGGTGGTAACATTTCTAGGGATTCAGTGGAACAAGGGGCACAGAGAGATCTTGCCCAATGCCAGACAGAAAATTATTAATTTTCCGGTCCCTAAATCCAAACAGGAGACTCAGTCTTATATTGGATTGTTTGATTTTTGGAGACAACATATCCCTCATTTGGGACAAATGTTGGCTCATTTGTACAAAGTAACGAGGACAAAATGAGTTCCACTGGGGAGAGGAACAGCAAAATGTGTTTGAGATGGTCAAGGAAGTGTGGCAAGATATTGAAGAGATTATTCAATCTACCAAGACCACTGTATTTCATGTCGATGCTCATGTCCCTACTAACTCGCCTGAATGTTTGTTTAATTCAGAAGCAGATAAAGCAGCAGCCATCAGACAAGTCAGTCCAACAGTTGACAAGGCAAGATACAGCTGTTTGGGCACACCAGAAAGAGCGACACCTTATTCAGCAGGTTAAGACCTCAGTACATTGGAAACTGTCGTGTTACCCCCAGGTAAGGTAAAACCAATTTCAACAGGATTGGGTTGCCAGATACCAAAGGATCATTATGGTTAAATAGCCACTCGTTCTAGTTTAGTGTTAAAAGGAGCCATAGTGGTGGGAGGGGTAATAGATGCAGATTATCAGGGAGAAATCAAGGTACTGATGCTAAATTTGGGAAATGAACCTTTGATCTTAGTGAAACACCAGAGGGTGGCTCAGATCTTGATAATCCCAATAAACTTGTCTGAGATAAGAGAAGGAACTGCCCCAGCAGAATTAACAATACGGGGTACTAAAGGTTTTGGATCCTCTAATATTACAAATGTAGGAGCAAAAATATGGATTCAAAACCTCCAAAGACCGCCCTCAGAGGCAGAGGTAATAGCGGTCGGAAAAGATTGTACTCTCCTGATAATGAGACCAGGAGTGGAGAAGTGAGATTATGTTCCCCAAGAAAAATGTTATTTACGAGAATAATAGTGTATCTCTATTTGCAAATGGTGTTGTAAATAAGCGGAATCCATGGTATCGGTTACTGGGAAAAGCTCGATAGTGATGAGATGGAGAAATTCCTGTGTTTGAGGTTTGCCTCTTTGGTCGTTGGATGGACAAGTCTACATCAGGAGGAACCTATGGCGAATAAATTCCTGATGCACCATCACATTTTCAACACACAGATTGCTGGATCTGTACACATTCTCTGGTTACAGCCACCAGTATCCCTTATCTGGCTATCCCGGTACCAATGGAGGAAATCTTAAAGTGGAAAAGTTGTTCTGATCATCTTGCTGATAAAGACACTCGAAATGTTTGTCTATGGAATACTACCCATTCCCGTAGTGGGATGGATCAATCTTCCATGGTGGCAAGGCAATTTGAATGCAACAGTCACCAGTTTACAATATCTGGCTTTTAAGGGAGGAATTTGGGTACCAAGAAATAAGACTGGACTGACTAACCTGAGATTCATCCCTATGGGGAATATAAAAATAAGTTTTGGGACAGCTATAAATACTGTAGATGCTTTTAAACCCAGCTTAGTGAAAAAGGACAAATCATGATATGTTATGGCCTTATGCCAATATGTTCATAAATGGGAATAGTGAAACTTGTAGTAACATATCGGGAAATTTAATGTGTAATGATTCCTTTGAATATCAAGCAAATGCCAAAACACATGATATTCAAGGGAGCTTTTCAGATAATATTGCTTTTAGTTTTAATATATAGTAGTGAAAGTGATTATATTTGTGATTTAACGTTTATCTAAACAAACCAAGAAAACAAAATTTGTGGCAAACGATATTTCTTTGTCATGGTATGGTGTTTTCTTAGTGATCTTCCTCTAGTGGAATACTGATGATGGAAAATAATCCCGGGGATCAAGGACCGATTGTGATACCAATGTGATATGACTGAAAGAATGAGTGTGATTAGATAGGGATCATAATCAAAAGATAGTGATCCCAGATATTATTTGATCCATAAATAATTCAGTATCAGAGAGAGATGTCCTCTGGTTGAACCTATTTCACTATGACCAAAGAATACGTGTCAAACAGATCTTAAGCAAAACCACGATAATCAGGAAGTAACGTTTACAGTTCCACAGTCAGGAAATTCGTGGTTATTTGACAACAGGTGCAAGGAAGCTGGCCTGTAAAATTCACGTATCCTTGCAATATCTCCAGGAAACTGTGGTCGACCAGTTGTCAACTGGCTAAATGTGCAGGAAGCTGCTGGTGCCCACAGCAGCTTGTGGTCAAGTTACATGAACATGCCTCAGCTGTCACATGCTGGTCACTAATTCACCACTCAGTGCACACGACGTACAAAGTTTTCCTATAAAAATACACCGGACTCTCTTAATGATTAGGGACATTTTCCAGGACGCTCAAGTGGACGCACTGTTCCTGTGATGCAGATGCCATGTTGTTTCCTTATCATTAAATCGAGTCCCTCCGATGAGATAGGATTGCTACAACAAACGGTAATGTTGATGCATATTTCTGTTATTGTATAAGAAAAAAGTAGTTCTAATGCCTATGTACCATTGACTATTCATGTGCTATTAAAATAAATAGTATCTTGCTATAAAGAATCTTAGTATTCGTGCCTGATTAGGATATCAGTGAGCGCTTCGTAAGTACGGGCTTTCAGCCCCCTTTTTAGTAGAATTTAGCAAGACAACATATCGTTTGGCATTGTGCCCAAAAAGTTTGATTTTGGTTTCATTTGACCAGAGCACCTTCTTCCACATGTTTGGTGTGTCTCCCAGGTGGCTTGGGGCAAACTTTAAACACTTTTTATGGATATCTTTGAGAAATGGCTTTCTCCTTGCCACACTTCCATAAAGGCCAGATTTGTGCAGTGTACGACTGATTGTTGTTCTGTGGACAGACTCTCCCACCTCAGCTGTAGATCTCTGCAGTTCATCCAGAGTTATCATGGGCCTCTTGGCTTCATCTCTGATCAGTCTTCTTGTTTAAGATTAAATTTTTGAGACGGCCGGGTCTTGGTAGATTTGCAGTGGTATGATACCCCTTCCATTTCAATATGATCGCTTGCACAGTGCTTCTTGGGATGTTTACAGTTGTGGAAATCTTTTTGTTACCAAATCTGGCTTTAAACTTCTCCACAACAGTATCACGGACCTGCCTGTTGTGTTCCTTGGTCTTCATGATGCTATCTGCGCTTTAAACAGAACACTGAGGCTAGGGCCCCACTTTGCGTTCATCTACTTGCAGTTCTAAACTCACATTTTGGGCTTAATTGATTTGACCAAAGTTGCCTTTTCCAGAAATTTAGCGCTGAAAACGCATGCGTATATATCGCGTTTTAGATGTGTTTTCAGCGCTTTTTGCATGCTTTTTCTCCTGCGTTTTGACAGATGCGTTTTGAACATCAAGACACTGCTAAATAAATTTGAAACTGTCAAACAGACTGAAAAAAGAGAAAAAAAAAATCAGATCTATATTAATGGAATAAATAATTAAAATGGATATATTTCATGAAATTATAGCGGTAATATACATTTCTTTGTCGCTCTATTGGGAGACCCAGACAATTGGGTGTATAGCTACTGCCTCCGGAGGCCACACAAAGTATTACACTTAAAAGTGTAAGGCCCCTCCCCTTCTGCCTATACACCCCCCGTGGGATCACGGGCTCCTCAGTTTTCATGCTTTGTGCGAAGGAGGTCAGACATCCACGCATAGCTCCACTGTTTAGTCAGCAGCAGCTGCTGACTATGTCGGATGGAAGAAAAGAGGGCCCATACTAGGGCCCCCAGCATGCTCCCTTCTCACCCCACTTTTGTCGGCGGTGTTTGTTAAGGTTGAGGTACCCATTGCGGGTACGGAGGCTGGAGCCCACATGCTGCTTTCCTTCCCCATCCCCTTAGGGCTCTGGGTGAAGTGGGATCCTATCGGTCTCCAGGCACTGAGGCCGTGCTCCATCCACAGCCCCTGGGAATCTGCTGGACATGGAGCGGAGTATCTTCAGGGACATGGCCCTGCTACGTTGAGGTACTCTGTGTCCCCGTGGGGACCGCGCACAGACACACGGCAGCACTGCTGGGTGTGTTAGTGCGCCAGGGACGGCGGCGCTGCCCGCACTGGTGCCATCGCACACTACAGCGTAGCTGGGTGTGTTAGAGTATTGGGGGACTACCGCGCTAACCGCCGCTGCCATTTTTATCTCAGGCGCGGCTGGGACTTGTGGTGCGCCGGGGACTTCCGCGCCGACCAGGGCTTATATACCGGCCGCGCTTATCACTCTAGTCCCCAGCTTGTGCGGCCTAGTCTCACTTCGTTACCGCCCACAGGCCTGCCTGTCAGGGTAAGGGCGTGACGCTGCACAGCACGGCAGCGCTGAGAGCTGGAGTATGCTTTGCATACTCCACCCCTCTCACTGTGTACACTGTGAAACCGGATTCCCGCACTTTCTGGGGCACGCCCACGGCCTCCTCCTCTACACAGGACGCCGGCAGCCATTCATGTCAGTTTTTTCTGTGGCTGAGAAAAGAGACAAGTTTGGGAAGACCCTGGCAGGGATTCTGATGGTCACACAACCGCTGTGAGCGGGCGGTAAGCAGCACCTGTGGTGCTGACCCCACTAGTGCCGAAGTGCACATATAGATATATGCTTGTACGCTATACATTGCACTGTTCGGTCGCACTTTTGTATTTTGGCTATATACCCTCCTTGATTGTTCGGGGGAGATAACAGCATATCGTCTGTGAAAAACAAGGGTGCAGAAGCACAGGTTTTCTATGCAGCCTGTACAGCATGTACGGCTATACTGCCGGCAGGTTACACGGACCCCCATTGTATGCAATGCTCGGACCCTGTGGCACGTACTCAGCCGGAGTCTCTGCTAATGGTCCAGGTGATGGGGACGGAGTTTGCAGTATTTACTGACAGACTTTCTGAGACTATGGCTAAGATACTAGAAGCCTTGCAGTCCAGACAGGTCTCTCAGACCATGGGCACTGTTCATTCATTGCCCCCTGGTTCCCCCCCCCCCCCCAGTTGGTACAAGGGGGAGGGGTCTGACTCGGACCGCAGTCCCAGACCCCCTAAGCGACCTCGCTGGGAGCATCCCTCGACATCACCGCATTATTCAGGGTCTCAGTATGGGGACTCTCTCTATGATGAGGCGGAGGTATCTGATCAGGATTCTGATCCTGAGAACGTTCTCTACCTGGATACACCTGATTGTGACACCGTAGTGAACGATCTTACGGCGTCCATCAATCAAATGTTGGTTATTTCTCCCTCAGCTCCTACGCCTGAGGAGTCAGGTTCTCAGCAGGAGAAGTTCCGTTTCAGGTTCCCCAAGCGTACATTGAGTACGTTTCTGGATCACTCTGACTTCAGGGAGGCAGTCCAGAACCACCAGGCTTGTCCAGATATCGTTTTTTCCAAGCGCCTTAAGGATACACGTTATCCCTTCCCTTTTGACGTTGTCAAGGGCTGGGTTCAGTGTTCCAATGTGGACCCTCCTATCTCCAGCGGCTAATTCCTTAGTGGCAGTGGATGATATGGCTTCACTCAAAGATGCCGCTGACAGACAGATGGAGCTCTGGTTGAAATCCATCTATGAAGCTATTGGCGCGTCTTTTGCTCCAGCTTTCGCAGCCGTCTGGGCGCTCCAAGCGGTCTCAGCGGCTCAAGCGCAAATTGAGACAGTCACACGTACGTCTGCGCCGCAGACTGCGTCTTTAACATCTCAAACGTCAGCGTTTGCGTCATACGCCATTAATGCTGTCCTGGACTCGGCGAGCCGGAAGGCAGTTGCGTTCGACAATTCAGTGGTAATACGCAGAGCCTTGGGGTTGCGGGAATGGAAGGCAGATTCTGCTTCCAAAAAAGTGCTTAACCAGTTTGTCAATCTCTGGCGACCGCTTGTTTGGTGAGCGACTGGATGAAATCATCAAACAATCCAAGGGAAAGGATACATCCTTTCCTCAGGCTAAACCGAACATACCCCTACAGAGGAGGGGACAGTCGAGGTTTCGGTCCTTGCGGGGCGCGGGCAGGTCCAATTCTCCTCGTCCAAAAGGCCTCAGAAGGATCAGAGGAATTCCGATTCATGGCGGCCTAAATCACGTCCTAAAAAGACCGCCGGAGGTACCGCCACCAAGGCGGCTTCCTCATGACTTTCGGTCTCCTCACACCGCATCCTCGGTCGGTGGCAGGCTCTCCCGCTTTTGCGACACCTGGCTGCCACAGGTAAAAGACCGTTGGGTGAGAGACATTCTGTCTCACGGTTACAGGATAGAGTTCTCCTCTCGTCCTCCGACTCGATTCTTCAGAACATCTCCGCCTCCCAAGAGAGCCGAGGCTCTCAGGCAGGCGGTGTGCACTCTGAAGGCAGAAGGAGTGGTGGTCCCGGTTCCTTTTCAGCAACAGGGTCACGGTGTTTACTCCAACGTGTTTGTGGTCCCAAAAAATGACGGGTCTTTCCGTCCGGGCAACAGACACGTAAAAACCAGGCGGTTCCGGAGGAATCCCTCCGCTCCGTCATCGCCTCAATATCCCAAAGAGATTTCCTTGCATCGATCGATATCAAGGAGGCTTATCTCCACGTGCCGATCGCTCCGGAGCATCAGCGCTTCCTGCGGTTCGCCATAGGAGACTAACACCTTCAGTTCGCGGCACTGCCTTTCGGCCTGGCGACAGTCCCGCGGGTTTTCTCCAAGGTCATGGCAACAGTAGTAGCGGTCCTCCACTCTCAGGGACACTCGGTGATTCCTTACCTAGACGATCTGCTTGTCAAGGCACCCTCTCAAGGGGCATGCCAACACAGCCTCAACGCTACTCTACAGATTCTCCAGAGCTTCGGGTGGATCATCAATTTTCCAAAGTCAAATCTGACACCGGCACAATCGCTGACATATCTGGGCATGGAATTTCATACCCTATCGGCGATGGTGATACTTCCGCTGGACAAACAGCGGTCACTGCATCTCCCCACTTCATTGTCGAAGGGGAAATCCTTCCTATCCCCATCCTGGGCGGTGGTCACGACGGACGCGAGTCTGTCAGGGTGGGGAGCAGTTTTTCTCCACCACAGGGCTCAGGGTACGTGGACTCAGCAAGAGTCCTCCCTTCAGAACAATGTTCTGGAGGTCAGGGCAGTGTATCTTGCCCTAAAAGCTTTCCAGCAGTGGCTGGAAGGCAAGCTGATCCGA